>NW_009945321.1:0-28465 GCF_000696875.1 Nestor notabilis
GCCTTCTCCCGAGCTCCGCGACCACCGCCGTCACCACCACCACCATGGCGCTTAGCGATGCCGACGTCCAGAAGCAGGTAGTGCTGCGGGACCAGCCCGGAGCGGGGACCAGGTCTGCCTCCGCCACACTGCCCTCGGCCCGGGCGGGGGGAGCTGACAGGGCGGACCCAGCGTGAGGAGGGGGGCACCGAGGGTTGGACGGGCGCTTCCTTGCCCTGAGGCGGTGCTAGGGTGTGGGGTTCAGGTTGTAGGGCAGTCTGTCCGGGAAAGGGCGAGTCGGAGCGGGTGGGGTAGTGACAGCTCTGAACCCTGCAACAGCAGGACCGGCTGCGGCCCGGTCCGGCTTTCGTTTGTGGATTGGGGCCTCAAAAAATGGAACACTGGCAGGGATGGTGGAGGGGAAAGGTCTTGTGTGGGAATCCTAGTCAGAAGGAGAAGTCTTTGAAGAAAGTGAATTTTTCCCTGGTGGGATTGCTTGGCCACCCTTTGGGGAACTTTGTTGAAGCATTTTCATGATATATTATACCAGTTTACAATGAAAGGGGTCATGAGTAGCCTTTATGCCATCTGCAGTGTTTAATTGCTCTTTAAGACAGATAAATATATTGTCCCAGATAAGTACTGCCTCTTTACATGTTGCTTTCTAAGGACTTTCCATCTCTTTTTTTCTTATAGCTGTATTACATCTAATTAGCTGTAACTTAGCATTTGGGTTAACTATTCAGCATTCGCAAATGCCTTTTCACTTTTATATCCTAAACAGAGTAGCACAACCTGGGCTTCCCTTGCAGTGGAAACTTACAGCCCTGTCTATGAACACTTCCTCCTGAGGCAGGACACTTTGTCTTTATTGACAGTAAACACTGGCCTTGCCTAAAAGAGCTGCTTTGAGCTGGGTTGAAAATGGTGTGCCATGCTAAAGACTGCACAGATCCAGTCGGCACTGGTCTGTGGAGTTTCCTACAGGTGATGAGCAGGTCAGCCAAGTTCCCTTTGTCCTTTGCATCAGAAGTGCTTTGTGTCTCACTTTCTCATTCAGTAAACATAGTCTCTTGGCAAGGAGGCATCACATTGAAAGTAAAATCAGTAGGCTGGCTCTCTCCAAAAGAGGAACTGTAACATTATGTTCTATTGCCTTTTATTAGCAAAGGTTGTTTATTTTTTCCTGCTTCTTCCATGAGGATGATAAAAATAAAGCTGAAAGCCACCACAGACCTGAACTTGAGAGGTTAATTCAGGATCTGTTGGTATACTAAACATGTAATGTTTAGCATTTCACATCTGCAACTCTCCTGTTGTTTTGCACTCCTGAGCCTAGGGTGATTCTGTTAACTGGAAAAGAGAATGCTGCTGATGGCATGACAGTTCTGCATGTGTACACATCTGGTATGAACTTGCCAACTGGTCCTCTGAACTATGTTCCAGGGTGTTTTCAGTAATTTTCACTTTGAAAATCATCTCTAATTAAGAATTAGAGATGAATTAGAGAAGAATTTTTCCCACTGATTGATAGACTTGCTTGCTTTATTCTGTGAAAGGTGTTTAATAGGTTTTTCTGTCTAACCCAGCTAGTCACTTCTGGCTAAAGTTAATTTAACATCTAGAACTTCCCATGGAAAGGATGATCACGCTACTACTGATGGGAAAACCCCGTTCTTCCCGTCTATAGGGAATGCTGCTATGATAAAGTTATTAACTTCATTTAAAATTAATTTCTCATTTAAAAATAACGTATTTTTGTCAGTGTTGTTAAAATTAATCCTACTTATAGATGTTAGGATCTCTTTTAATTTCTGTGAAAAGCAGAAAGGGATTTCAGTACAGGAGATTTTGAAGGAAATAACCCTGTTCCGTGTTCGCCGACTAGAGGAAGTGGATGCCGTATTAGCTTGCTTCCATCTTATTCCTCTTCATTATCAGGGGATGTTTCTTGAACACCAAGAACTGTTTAAAGTCTAAAATTCAGAAACCAAACCAAACCGGAGGAAGTGACTCAGTAACGTAAGGCTTACTACTGCTGTCCAAAAGTTCTTCATCTCCTTCAACAATAGGCTATTCAGCAAAATAGTGACTTATTCTGTATGCCTCTCCTGTCCTTTCTGAAATGCAGGTAGAGATAAAGCTTGGTTTAGCCAGTCTAATCACGTGTGGAGCAGGGTAGGAAAGTGGCACTGTAGGTGGACATGCACTGGGAAGTGTTGCAAGCTGGAATTAAAAGAAAAACTGCTGATTTGATTTTGAGGATGGTGGATAGTATAGTTCACTTCTTCCACTGCACATGCTTATAATCTTCCACTTGTCTGTTGACTTCTGGTTTTTCATCTATGTGGGCTAGCGCTGTTCTGCACATTGGCTAGTTTTCATATTGACACCTTTCTTATTTCTTTAAAGCATTTCATTTTAACATGAGATTATATAAATAGAATCTTTTGTGCAAGTGTATTCAGACGAGATTGTCAGCAAAACATGTCTCATCACTAAGTGCACGCAGAGAGTCATTAGGTTTTTGTGGTTCGTTCAAGTATATGGTCCACTCCATCTGCCCTTGGAAGTGGCTATGCCTGTTCAAAGTTGCAGTTTGGTTGCGCACAAGTGCTTACTGTCTTGCCCCAAATGTGAACTTAAACTTATGTCTGGTCACAGATAGGCGAGTGATAAATAACCAGAACTCTGTATAATTCCTTTCCTTGTCTTTAAGTTGTCGGACCTATGCTTTGTAGTGGTTTGAGGTGGTTTCAGAAAGGTTCTTCAATTAGAGCATATTAGTGCATACCAGGCTCTAAAGGAACGTGTGACGTTCTTGATGTGGTCTTGACCAACTGTTGCTGCTGTCTCTGTCTCCTTCCCCAGCTCCTCCAAACTATTAGGCAGCCACTTTATAAAGTCAATTTGTGTAAAGGAACTTCTGCTTGTACAGATCTGACCAGAGTGGCCAGTAGTCCTTCGCTTCACCAGTCATGTGGTGTGGAAGGTCCAGGTTCATTCAGACACTATCTAAACATGATGTAGAGCAGAGACTCAACATTAATCTTCTGTGTTTCGTGTAAATGTCTTAACAAACAGACTAATTGCACTGTGGTAGGATTTGGGGGTTTATTAGTGGGTTGTGTTTTCTTTTTTTTTTTTTTTTTTACTAATCCTGAGAGGGAGGGAAAGTTGTGTGGTTTTTCTTTGAATTTTTTTTTCCCTGCATAGTTGCATATCTAAAGTACATTCTTCTAATGACAGCCACTGAAACAGCATTACAGAGAATTATTTTGGTTTTCTTATAATCTGTGTTAAGATGAACTCACTCTTTGACCTGTATGATCAATTTAATTTCCTTGAAAAACCAACATTATAAACATTATATGAATTAGTAAATGGCTATGGAGGGGCCTACTGTACAAATGAGTACAGTAAAGTACTCTCATCAAAGTCTTTTCCAACACGAAATATTTTATTTTCTCTCTTTTGTTACAGATCAAGCATATGATGGCTTTCATTGAACAGGAAGCCAATGAAAAGGCTGAAGAAATAGATGCAAAGGTAAAAATGGAAGTTCTATGTTAGTAAGTGCAAAAGGAAAACAGCACCTGACATCCCGTTTTGATAGTTACAGTCAGAGCAGTCCTAGAATGCTTCTGTGAGTTACAGGTTACTTCATGTTTAGTTATTACAGGGCAAAAAGCGATGCTACCACATAAAGTTAATATTTGTCAGCTTCTGACAAATGAAAACAAGTCGGAGCTCAGGTTTTCTTATTGGTTCTTAAATACAAATTTATTCATATGCAAGTTCACTCATTCATTTTTAAGCAATCTGGAGAACTGAGTGGTAATATGAATAGACTGGATGAAGTGGAACACCTTCCCCACCTCCTATACATAACTTGACATCACTGAGGATTAAAGGAGTTCTCTGAATGATGATGAATTCTGATAAGGTTTGTCATACCAAGTTGTTACCAGAAGGTTTAATTTTAATTTTATGACTTCCATAGTGTGTCAGGCAGAAGCATCAGTAGTAAATTAAAGCACTGATCTTACACAAGCATTCATATATGTACCAAAATGAGAAAAGATGAGTTAAACTGGTTGAATTATGTTGGTGGAAGTTTGTCTGTAAGCAGGTTCATTCCTAAACCTGTGTTGCCACTTGCAGACTTAATTCTAGATGCAATTTAGTAGGTATCCTGAGGAACTAAAACGTAAATTTATATGTAAGGCATGAGCTGAATTACTTGCAGAATTCTTCACTTAGGTTAATCCACAAGAGACTGAGTTTAATATTAACCTGGTGGATGTAGCTGTTTAATAAAGAAAGATTAATGGTACCTTATAACTCTAACCACCTGCACTATACCAGTACTGAAATACCTTGTTGGTATTGGACTCAGCATATGTGTTACTGATTGATAGTATTTAATCTTCCTTAAACATTTAAATCTACACAAATATTTAATCAATACTAAAGCAGGTATTCCTGAGGATCTGCAAATAGAAGTCAGAAGTTGAAACTGGATTCTCAGGTGTAAATAGGAAAATATTTCATCTCTTTTCACATGCTGTCTGGATAGGCTTTGTGAAAAGGTAATAGCTATACTGTTACTCTCCTTGTGTAAGACTTACTTGAAGTAATGAAGCTTGTGGACACTGAGGGCTGGATAGCTTGTTTTAGGTAGAATCTCTTGTAGCTGGAAGAGAGACCAATTCTGTAAAAACAAATCAGATCTGAAGCTCAGGTTAAATGAGTTTTGCTTAACAGTATATAATATATAAATTTGGTAATTTTGTGCCTGAGGAATCAATACTGCAAAGAAACGTGCGTCAGTGAATTGATAAAATATGCTGTATCTTAGCAAGGTTCTTGTGCAGCAGAACACATCCTGTACTCCCTTGGCTTCAGTACTGATTGACATGTTTTCTGTACATGGAGCCATAAATTGTATCACCCCAGCTTATCTACGAATGTGCTCTGAAAGCATGGCTGTCTCATTTTGAATCTGTTTTTTTCAGCCCATGGAATCAATTTCCACTTCAGTTGTTTAATTTTTACTATAGGCAGAAGAAGAATTCAACATTGAGAAGGGTCGCCTTGTTCAGACACAGAGGCTGAAAATCATGGAGTATTATGAAAAGAAGGAGAAACAAATTGAACAGCAAAAGAAAATGTAAGTTGTTTAGATTAGATGGCTGTCTTCAGAGCCCAAGCTCTCATTTTATTGCTAATTTTATACAAAAGTGCTTTTCCCTGACAAATAGGCAAATTGTAGCAAATATTTCTGATTGTGAATTTCTTGGTTTTCCTGGGGACAAGTTATCAAAGGTGAGCTACAGTAGTATAACTGTTACTAAGTGTGGTGAAAGAATCTTTCATATTTCTTTATGCATTTAATGTCTAGAACTCTACCCTGGTCTGTTACTCTGGGACAAATGATCATGTCAGGTTTAGTTTTGGTGGGCCTTTACTGAAGGACAGGGTTCTGCAAGTCATTTGTTCAAGTTCAGAAGCAAATTCGAACAAGTGAACAGGCTTTGTTGTTAAATGTACTACTGTTAACTTTAAATGTGAAGTATACAGTTAAACGTTGCAGTTCTTCTGTCAAAGTCTGATGGATTGATTCAACTTTATCTGCAACTTGCAGTCAGATGTCCAACCTGATGAATCAAGCAAGACTGAAGGTCCTCAAGGCAAGGGATGACCTTATTGCAGTGAGTATCTCTGTAGTAAAGACAACAGAACTTTTGTTTCTACCATTTACTAGGGAATGTTCTTAACCATTCTCTAAAGAAAAATATGATTTGTAATTGCGTGATGTTTGCTTCAGCATACAAAAATGGCTTTCCCAGCTGCTCTGAAAAGTCATTAAAGATTTAGTCCAGCTTTGCTAATCTGCTTTATCTTATTTTCACAGTTTCTATTATCTTCTCTTGTAGGGAAGTACAGTTCTCTGCCAGGAACATTGCAGGCAGTATTGTGTCTATCATTTGGACAATAGCTTATTTCTTTAAAAAGCAGGAACTCTCTCTTGCACAGTTGGTAGAACTTTGAAGTTCTGTTTGCCTGAAGCAACATTTATGCGTTAAAGCTGCATGGCTTAAGCAAGTAGGCTTAAAATGCCACTAACCAGGTTTTTCTGCCTCCTTTGGTGGCCCCTAGTACGTGAAGAGGTTTGTTCCTTGTTCTAGTGGGTGACTTATCTATGTGTTGACATATAAGGTGAGTGATCATTTATCAGAGAAGGCTACATTTAGTCTTAGTTCAGGCTTACTATGTTTGTCTTGCACCAGGTGTAGTGTATTCTCATTCTGCTCATTGTACAGCTTGTAGGTTTCCTCTGTCTCTTACCCCATCTCTGGAACAGTTGGAGTGTTCCATATTCTGCTAGATGGTGCTGTTGAGCTATTGGAAAAACTGAGAGACCTGTAGAAGTGAAAAATAAAAAATTGGCTAATGTTAAAGTTGATGCTACTATGAAAAGGGGAGTTAGCAGAAGAAAGTCACCGGTTTATTGATTCTTTAAACCTAGTTTCAAACTTTAGATTGTATTCACAGATGGGAGGAGGGTGGGTGGCTGAGGAGCTAACTCTATTGTGATAGTCTCTGTTGATGAGTCTTCCTCATTTATCTGCTGACTCAGCCTCATGCTTCTGAGTAATGCATAACACTCTTCCTCATTTTAAAACATTTAAAGTCAGATGCTGCTAGCTCTTTCTTCCCTTATCACATCTTTGGCCTCTTTCATGAACAAGAGAGATGAGCAGTTCCAGAAAAGCTGTTTATTCTAGGGTGGACAGTATAACTAGGTTTGACTGTGACATTAAATTGTGATAGTCTTATATCCTAGCACTGATTGTGTTAACATGTACTCTTCTTTGAAACACTGGAGCAGGGCAGTAAAGAAATGTTTATACCAAATCATACAATTTCTTTATCTGATGGTTGACTTCAAGGAGTTGTGTTTGAGTTGACTCAAATTTCTTGAAAATTTAATCCCATCTGGTACTGATTTGCTGAATAATGATAATCAAAACCAGCTACTACAAATTAAAAATAAGGTCTCACTTTTAAATTTTGCCTTGCATTTACTTACAATTAAAAAAACCCCAAATATCATCTGATAAAAAGACAGATTAGATTTCTTTGCTCGACCACAAAGCAGAAAGAATGTTATTTGGGTAATTTTATTAGCTTATATTAGGCAGTGATTTACAGCATATTTAGTTTGTCTGAATTAATATTATCCTTTTACTACTGAGTTCTCTGTTTTTAATGAAAAAGGAATTTTTGTCAGGTTATAATGGGTTTGGACTGGGGCAGAGAGAAGGGAACTGTTTGGAAAGGATATTGTGCCATGCACAGAGATGAAGGTCTAGCTTGGATGAACACCAGCTGGAGTGTACATTTACGTGTTGGCAGGGTGTGATAGCTATAATAAGAGTACAGAAAGTTGGTAGGCATGAAACCAAATGCCAAACAGATGGGCTCTGCTGATCTGATTTCTTTGAATGTAGGATTTGCTGAATGAGGCCAAGCAGAGACTTGCCAAGGTGGTAAAGGATACTGCCAGGTACCAGACACTGCTGGACGGACTAGTTCTACAGGTAAATATTTAAATTGTAAAAAAATAGATGATCGCATCCTCATAGGTGTCTGTCTTCAGAAATAACCCACTGGAAGTTAACTGTTGTAGTGGAATCTAGATCAAATGTTGCTGGGTGAGCTTTGAGTTTTAAACATCACTTCTATGTCTTTCAATCTTGAATTCTGAACAGATAAGGTTGCAACTTATTTT
Source organism: Nestor notabilis (assembly GCF_000696875.1). Classification (NCBI taxonomy): domain Eukaryota; kingdom Metazoa; phylum Chordata; class Aves; order Psittaciformes; family Psittacidae; genus Nestor; species Nestor notabilis. Next base: position 7,778 of record NW_009945321.1, read on the forward strand.
AAGGTGTAAAACCTCCTATACCAAGCAGCAGTTCCATTATAAGAATAATTGTAGATGTGCACACGTACGTTATAACATGCACGTTTAGGATGCACGCTTTAAGCTTCTGTAGTAATTAGCTGGATCAGATGTACTTTGGCAAAAGCTGTTTCTCCAAACCTAGAAGTCAATAGTTAGCCACTTTTAAAATCTTTTTGGCGTTTGCAACTTATAAGTCCTGGCTTTGACAAATTTCTTGTGGAACGGTATGCATCTGTGTCAGACATACAGACAGAAATCAAAACTTTGCTTACCTACAATACTATCCTCAAGCTCCAGAAATTAGCTGCTAAAATCCTATAAGCATTGGCCAGGGTCGGTTGTGCAGCCGCTAGTGCCACCCTCTGGTATGAACTGGTCCTGTTACTAGCAACTCAAAATCCAGCCGGGAGCTCTCCAGTCCAGTTTGGTGTCATTTCGTAACAGTGTTTCCTACCATCTTGTGCTTCTAGTTCAGTGTTGTTTCTTTGTCACACTTAGGTCTGGTATTGCTGTACATCAAACAAACTTGTGTCACTATTGCAAGCTGGCCACGTCTGTCTTGGCTCATTGCATTTGATCCAGTGAGGGATCTGTACTCATCAGTAGTCACAGTTGGACTAGATGGTCATTGCAAGTTTCTTCCAGCTGGATCTCAACCTATTCTATACTCATGTAATACTACAGGAATTGCAAGGCAGGAGTTCTTACAACAGGCATTTGAAACTACTGCATGTCTTCTCCAAGAACTGCACATGAGAATGTCAGCTTGGCTACATGCTCCGTCTACTTAACAGCAATGATCCTTATGTACATTATCTGGGCAACTCTATCCTATGATACATATGTTTAGTTGCACTTGAGTTCCTGTCCTGGGTTCAGCTACAGCAGTCATTTTTTCTCCTTCTTAGTAGCTGGTGCAGTGCTGTGTTTTTGACTTTCAGTCTGGGAACAATGCTGATAACACCGATGTTTTTAGTTGTTGCTAAGTAATGTTTACTCTGACCAAGGACTTTCTCAGTCTCATGCTTTGCCAGAGAGGAGGGGAAGCCAGGAGGAAGCAGAGACAGGACACCTGACCCAAACTGGCCAAAGGGGTATTCCATACCACAGCACGTCATGCCCAGTATATAAACTGGGGGGAGTTACCCGGAAGGCCCAGATCGCTGCTCAGGTCGGGCTGGGTATCGGTCGGCGGGTGGTGAGCAGTTGTGTCCTCTCCCCTTGTTATTCCTCTTATCATTATTATTGGTAGCAGTAGTGGTTTGTATTATACCTTAGTTACTGGAGAGCTGTTATCTCAACTCGTGGGAGTTACATTCCTCCAATTCTCCTCCCCATCCCTCCGGGAGCAGGGGGAGGAAGGAAAAAGGGGGGAGTGAGCGAGCGGCTGCGTGGTTCCAAGTTGCCGGCTGGGCTTGAACCACGACAGTTCCGAACTAGAAGCCAACAAAGAAACACATAATCCATAGTCGTTGAAAGAATCTCTCTTTCCCAGATATTGGTGCTGTCTTCTCAGAATGTCTGCATGAGGTGAACTTGCAAGCAAAGACCTAGATAAGAAGCTAGTATTGTCAGGTTTTGGATTTCAAATTGATCAGCTTCTTTCCTTTCTTGGGTTTGAACAATTCTGAGACAATTAAAATGTCGACTTTCTGATACTATAATGGTTTTCTTGTGCAGGGATTCTACCAGCTGCTTGAGTCCAGATTAGTTGTTCGGTGCAGGAAACAGGATCTCTCTATGGTTAAGGTAAGACACTTAGGACAATTTGACTGTATCCTGCTCACAAAGGCTGGATCCTGGCTGCAGTTATTTGCTTCTCAGATCCCATCTGTGTGACATGAAAACAAGCTTTGCTTGCTGCACTTCTGCTGCAGATACAATGCAAGAGAACAAGTGTGCTTTTCAAGTTGGGGATCGTTTGCTTGGATATTACCTAGGAAACTTTGGACATTGCTACAACATGAAGAATAAGAATTGGGTTTGGCTCAAAAGCCATACTGAAATACCTTTGCTTAATTAAAAAAAGAAAAGCTTCAATCCCTTAATTTTGTTACTACAAATGATTGAGTGGCCAAACCCAAGTGGTATGCTAGCATTTGTCTAAATGCTAATTGGAGATTTATCTTGTATCCTAGACTGCTGTACAGAAGAGCATTCCCATCTACAAAAATGCCACAAAAAGGGATGTGGATGTTCACATTGACCAAGACAACTTCCTGCCAGAGGATATGTAAGGAAAATGAGAGTCTTTTACACAGAGCACTAAGTTCATGCAACTTTTCAAGCCACAGCTCCTACTAGAACAGTCTCAGAAAATTATGTATGGAATATCCTCACAGTGTGTCTGCTGCTGTTCTAGTGGAATTTGGCACTTCTTCGTGTTAATCAAGCACAGACTCTGCAGTTTCCTCCAGCCAAGCACTGTCTCAATCAAAAATGTCAATAAAAGTTTTGTGCAACCTCCAGCCTGGTTCACAGTACTGAATTAGAGAATAACTATATAGAAACCTAACCATTTTTAAAGAGAGAGGATGCAGATGTAGCCATGCTTTCTATCCCAAGAGGAAGCAAACTGAGTCATAAAGTGCTGCAGGATAATCACTTGATGGGGTTTGCGTCTCTTATATCTGCAGGGCTCTATTTCCACGTAGTATGAGAAAGGACATGGCACAAACCTGTATGTTCTGCTAGTTAGCAATCTTTATCTATGGGCCAACAAACAACACTTCTAGCACTCTTCCTCACTTCCCAAATCTGAAAGCTGTCTAGTAATAATAAAATACAGAGTCTGAAGCTGTTCTGAAGTGACAAATTTCATAGCTCTGCTTGCATTTAGATCATGCTAATGTGGACCCTTGTATGTAGCTGTGCTGTCTGATAACTCCAAAGGTGCTTTGCACTGCTGCTTCACTGGGTCGCTTTGTGATGATTCCTGTTAAGACATAGTCAAAAATAAGATTGTTTTTAGAAAATTAAAAATCTTATCTACTTATCTGACTTGCCTGTAAGTGCTGATTTTGGACAATGTATCTGCCACATTCTGACTTTGAGATGCTCCATGGATTTCACAGATACTTTTTGTTTTCCCCTCTAGTGCTGGAGGAGTTGAAGTCTATAACAGTGATGGTAAAATTAAGGTTTCCAATACCCTGGAAAGTCGGCTGGACCTTGTAGCCCAGCAGGTGAGTTTCTTTAACAGCCAAGGTGAACAAGATATAATTGACTAGTTTTGTCTTGTAATTAAATCCGAATATGTCACAATAGTGTGTGGGATTGGATTTCATTATAGAAAGAAGCAAGTTGCCTACTTTTGTGATTCTCTACAACAAACACGGCTTTCCTTTCACTGAGGGTCTTGTCTACAAGTTTTCCGAACTCTTCCAGGACCGGTGATTCCACCACTTCCCTGGGAAGCCTGTTCCAATAAAGCCATCCTTTAAGTCTGTAGAGTAGCAGGCAACGTGTGATCAGGTAAAGGCTTCAGAAAATTCAGATGAATTGACGTGTCAGTTTTGAAGCCTAGCCTAGCCATCCCACAGTGCCTGCAATGAGGAATGTGTACAGTGATTGTATTGCCTGTTGCATGTAACTGATGTACTTTTTCTCAACAGATGATGCCAGAAATCAGAGTGGCTCTCTTTGGTGCTAATGCCAACAGGAAGTTTTTGGACTAAACCTCTATGAGAGAAGGTGGGATCTGTTCCACTGCCATACTGAAGGGGATGCAAAAGCATCTGCTAATTTAAAATCTTGAAATGTAACATTACCGTGTCATCCAGTATCTGTTCTTCAATGGAATAATTTTGCATACCTGCTGTGCTTAGCCTCTCTACTTGTGGTTAGAATGTATTGCTAAAAGGATGTGAAGACATACATATTCATCCAGAAGTGACATTTGGGGCTCTTGGCTTTCCTTGCACTGTTGTGGCTCTATAAAGACAAGTGGTCCATTTAGGGTCATTCTCTTCGCTTTGGCCACATCTCTTTCAAATTGTCTAATCTGTGAAGTAAATTACTACGCTACTGGTGGGAAATCCCTTTTCAGTTATGGTCTTCAGTGTTACAGAGGGCATGCATTCCTTCCCAAGGTTAGTAGTTTAATTCATGTTACTTGGTCAGGCATTTCCCTGTTCTGTATATGTGATTTAAAAACAAAAAAGAAAAGCCTGAGCCTGTAAAACTTTATTTATTAAAATAAAATTGTGTGTGTATGGAGTTCTTTTTAGCTTCTCTCTGGGGGATTGGCAGCAACCCTTGAAAAGTGGGTTTGTGTGTATAAAGACTTGCTGCTTGAGGGCTGTGTGTAATAACTGTTCTGTGAAGCTGCAATTCAAGTGCATGGAGTACTGTCGAGCTATTTGCTTGAGTAACATTGTATTGTAAGCAAGCCTTTTGAACAGGACTCCAGGATGTGCTTCATTCTTCCTAAAAAATGGGTCAGTAGTTTTGTTCCCTCAATCTTCTTTCACAAGAGAGAACTCGAGTAACACAACTGCCCTACTTAGATATAACAAATACAATTTATTTCCAGTTACAGGTTTGTTGCTTCTGTGCAGGAGATCCAAACCATACCCCTGTAGTAAGTGCTTTTCAGGATCTGAGGAGCAACAGCTGACTGTGTTGCAACTATTCTATTAGAGCAACTATTAAGTTAAATAACAGTAGTGTAACTATATTCATTACCTAATTTGTGAAGTTTTACTAAAGCTTACTTCTCCTTTGCTTCTGCTGTGATGACTAGTATTCTGTCCACATTTTAATGGTGTAGGACACACAAATTCTGGAGGTGACTTTCCGTATTACAAGCCTCTGCCTGACTTGCCTGACTCTTCACCTAGTGATCGGTTCTGAAACTTGTTTCATGGAAATAAGAAACTGATGGATTACTGCTTGAATATGTTTTGAAATAATCTTCTCTAAGTACTGCAGTGATTCAGGAAGGGTAGGAATTTTGAATTGTGCTGCGAAGAATACTTGCCAAGCTGCAGGAACACTGCTTTATGTAGTCTTTTTAACGTGTGGCCTTTTCTCCTCAAGCTGAGGTGCATGCCCTCATGTAAAGTAGACTCTAAATGCTAGATAAGACTTCTGCTGCCTCATTTCTTCAGGTAGACTTTATTCACTAAAGAAGAAATTGTATTGGAAGTTATTAACACTTTCTCTGATACCAGTAACATAAACATGCTTGGCTGTGACAAAAGGGTTTCTTTGTATAGGTTCTGATGCTCTGCTTCTTCCATGAAGGTAGCAAGACCTTCTCAAATGCAGTTCTTGTATACTTTCAAAAAGCAAAATAATAGCAAGTTAGGTATCTGGCTGTGGAGCTCATAGTGGAAGACACTGGAATTGCTGTTTACTTTCCTCTGGTAGTTTTGTATCACCTCTTGTATCTTCCTGTTCAGGGAAGAGGTAGAAGTAACCACTGTGATACTTGCATATAAAAATTAGTGGCCTCAAGTATGTGTTAGTGTTAGTCAACCACATGGGCAGCAGTGATTCAAAGAAGACGATATGTAAGAAATGGTCTGAGCTTTACATATACGGCATCTGACATCAGAGACTAGTGGTTTGCACCCCCTACACCCTCTCTGCCACAAGCTAACTGGAACACTTGTGCTTGCTCAGTTTATTAGCAGAATTGCAGGTACTCTTAGCTTGAACCATGTCAGCTGTGACAGGAACTTCCTCCTGCACCAGCAGTTCCCTGCAAGTGTGTTACAAGAAAGTACCAATTGATTTTAATCTTGGGACAACCACATGAGAGAATATGATTACAAAAAGTGCTGCCTGCATTACCTGGAACATCGCTGTCTTTCATTCCAGGTAATGGGGGCTGTTTCCAAATCTTACTACATCAGAGATGCAGAGAAAAACAGAATATCCCAATCAGGTTTACCTCATGTAGTTAGCAGCCCTGTTGTGAGTTCTCTTCAGCTTCTCTTCAGCTGATTTGTACACGCATTTTTTCAAGTAAAATGTGAAACAAAAGCAGCATTTCAGGTAGATTTTGGAGTTCCTACTGGAGAATCACTGCAGGACTGTTTAATTATTTGAACTGTACTGCTGGTACAGTTGAAGTAAGATGCACAATTTCTTTTCTTACTCATTTACCTGATGACCTAGGGCAAATCAATGAGGATATTGATCTTTATTCATCTTTGTATAAGCATGTAAAATATCCCTGTTGGGTATAGTAAACAAGGCCTAAGCCAGATCAGCACATTAAGAAACTGGACAAATACAGGAAACAAAAGAGGCATTAAATCAGAGTTCAAGTAAAAGAATTAAGTTGCGATGGGAGAGGCAAGCACCGCAGATAAATGCAGAGTGCAGAGCTGGTTCTGTCTGGTGCTGGGAAAGGAGTTAGGGAAATAGGTAATGTTGTACTTGTTCTGCACAGTTGGCAATAGAAGATTTAAGATCAGGTTTGACACTAAGTGATCAGCAGAGGACTTAAATGTTACTGCACACCTGAGTCACAATGCTTTTTTAGTACTTAGTTTTCAGATGGAGAGGTATTAACATTAATCAGAAAGACACATGCTGTATGGGTGATCCCTGGAGGTGCGTGCAAGTGTCAAGGTGAGACAAAAACTAGAATTAAACAACCAGAAAGTACCAAGAACTAAGGCCTTGGTGTCTTTATTATGCCAATAACAGTCAACAGAGCAGTAACTTCTAAAACAAAGCTCTGAGCTGGCTGTCAGGGGTGAGTGCTACCCATCAGAAAACTGGTAGTGACAGGGCAAGTGTGCTGCTGTTGAAGTGCCCAGCTCTTTGCTTGAGAGCCAGTCTTTGAGGAAAGCACAGCCATGTTTCCATAACAAGCCTTGATAAAACCTAGCAGTGAGAATCTTTTGGGTGAATCCATGAAAGCCTGGCTACAGGCCTTTGGGTGCTCGCTGATGCCACTGTGCAGCTGGAGGCAAGCTGGCAGAAGGAGGATCCCTTGCTTGTCGCATGCCCCTGTCCAGACTGCTGATGTTAGCAAGCAGTGGGAAATAAGTGACAGAAGAATATGCATCTCTGTTACAAAACAGAGGAGTTAGTTAGTTAGATAATACCTTGCACAGACCAATAGTGTACACAGTATGATGAGGCTGGAGCCATCTCTGTAGATCCATGGTCTGTGCCTAAAATAGTCTGGGAGATTAAGAGAGAATTGCCCCTTTATTTAATTCCAATAAATTGGCGTAAGGAACAGAAAAACTGGGAAATAAAAGTGAACTACCACAGAGGGAAACTCAGAGTGAAAAATTGTGAACTCTGAGCTGCTATTCTGTGGAGCAAAGACTCTAGACTGCAGTAAAGCAACTTGGCAAAAGGTGTTTAGCCCTGAGCGAGAGGCGCAGACAGACTGCAGCGCGGTTTGGCTGTGTCTGCCGTTTGATACAGGCAGCTCAGAGAGACAGGTGGGGGCCCCCATCCTGCCTCTCAAACGTGTTTGCAGGGAACAGGCCGTGACAAGAAGGCCCTTCCAGGGCTGGGAAGTTCCTGCTGCTCTCAGCCAAGGTAGAGCTGGCTGGGAACCCCCAAATCTGTCTTCCTAAGCATCTCTTTCAGAGCATCCCATACCGCTTCTTTGGCTTTGCTTTAGAGAAAGCAAGGAAAACATCTGTACAGAGTGTTCTCAGGTTGAGAATCATACTGCCGGTGTGCCAAAAAATGTCATTTCCCAGCCCATGTTACATGATGGATATCAAAAGCTGTGGAAATCAAGGCTACCACATTATTTTAGTTAGTTCAAGGCTGATGTGTTGGGAGAGACTGCCTGAGGAAATGATAAAGGTATAGAAATCCCTCCTAGCATTTCTTTCCCATCCTATGTCCAAGAGTACTTGTATGAGGTCCTTTTTTTCAGGCAGTCCTTGGACCACATACCTCCTATTTAAACACCAAGCTATTACACTACCCAACCTAGCACCACCAACTGCAAACCCTGGGGCTGTTCAGGATCCTGGATTTCATCCTACCATCTGCCAGTGGCAGAAACATCCCTACTTTTCCCATGAAACTTTTAGAAGTCTTTTAACAGAGAGATTGGGGTTTTTTTAACAGAGATCACTGGTTTCTGAGCAGCTTTGACTTCATACCATGAACCTCTAAGGTCTGAAAGACTTGTTGCTTCCTAAACCAGCTGCAGGGCATGCAGGAAGTTCACAGGCTTTCTCCTTCCTTTCTTCTGGTTGCCCATGTGGGTTCTTCAGGCCTGTGTATTAGCAGGGCCATTTCTCTCCCCACCTGCTGACTTTAGCAGGTAGCAGCTGGTATAGAGCACCTACCACAGACAAAACCTTCTTGGAATGTCTTCTGGAGAAAGGCTCATGCTTTCCCCTCGGAAGGCTCCAGAAGGAGAGAGGAGCCTCGCTATCAGCAGCAAAATGCTGGAAGTTAGTCCCAGAGCGACTCTTGAGTGGGAGCACAAGAAAATTATTGATCCGCCTAAAAATGAAATTACGAGTATTTTTCCCCCACACACATGGTGTTGAGCAGTTTAAGTGCAGCTGCTCATTCCACACTTGTGCTCTCAGCTCCAGGCACTTTGAAGGAAGATGGTAGCTAGCATCGCTAGCCAGGGCCACACTGGCAGCACCCACCCCTGCACTTGCGAGTCTTCTCCCTGGTTCTCTGCTCCAAAAATGCACTGACCCACTTGCACCAGCCCAAGACTGCCCAGCAGCAGCAGTGTTGCAAGGCACAATGGTCCCAATAGTGGTATGACAAAAAGGAATTCCCTCATGACTTCAGCTGGTGATTGGCTTTGTGTCATGGTGCTTGAGATACTTCCAGGAAGCATTTTAGCACTTAGAACTGGAGTACTATTTTATGCGGCTCTTAAACTCCAATGTTATTTCATGTAACTTCTCAGATATCCTGCAATGAGCTCCACAGATCACTTATGTACTGGGTAAAAAGTTCTATAATAGACATGCTTATTGGGATCATGCCATTTTTTGATGCTATGCTAAAATTGGGTCACTAAAGCAACTATTTGATCATTTACTCTCTGATGGTTATACTCTTTACTTAGGCCTAAATGTTGCCATACAGGCAAGACTCCACACCTTGTATGTATAGCCAGCAGCCCCACACACTCCCTACTTATTTATGTACTGATCAGTGTGAATCAAACACCCTGGAGGGCTGATACTGTTGCATCCACAAATGCCAGAGGTGAGACACCTGAGATACCTACACCCAATCTGCACAACACATAGAAGTATACGCAGCTGTCCCCATGGCTGTACAGGCATATCTGCATCTACTCACTATGGCACACTCACGGTGCAAAGGCACTGATGCATGTGGGTGACCTCATACAAATACTGCATCCACAAAGCCGTGCAGAGCACTTGTGTGTTCACTGTACAGCCTTTGCTAAGTGGTTGCTGCTCCAGAGCAGCAGCAGCTCTCGCAGCCCTCCTGGACTGTTGTTGGGATGATGTGGTGGGAGATGAAAGCAATGGGAAATTTGGGTTGATGGCAGCAGCTCCCGCAATGCCTGCAGTGGTCCCTTGGCTACCTGGCAAACAGTGGTTGGGGTGGGAGAAGTCCGCGCTAAGAGAAGAAATGCTGATGGAGCATCAAGGTCTCCTGAGTCTGCAGCATCGCTGGACTTCAGGAGCAGGAACATGAAAATTAATAACACTGAGGATGTCCATGTCCTGCCTGTGGCAATAACCCACATGGAGGGAGCTGTGCCCCGAGGGAACCATTCTTGACTAAGAGCATGAGCACCTCATAATTTTGAAATCTGTATCCCAGCGTAACAGCAGGTACTTCTGCAGTGCACGTTAGAGGCACTAACCTATTAAAAACCATCCAAAATGCTATTACTCCAGCTATGTCCATGCCATTCTGCAGCAGGACGTTCCTCGGCCTCATACACGCTACATTGGCAGGCACAAATTGTTGCTTTCATCCAACCTGAAGCATTTGCCTTTGAGTTCCACCAAGTGACCTCTTGTGAAGTCATCTGGAGCTGTAAATTAAATCGGAACCACCATCTGGCTTTTTTTCTGTTCCTTATTTAATATAGTGCTACCATATCTCCCAGCATCTGATGGGGTTTATTGCTCTGCACTGATCATTTCTTTTTCATCTCCCGTTTCCCTTTTTCATTAAGCACCAGCTCCATGCAACGCCTGGAAGCGCTGGCTGCGTGCGGGGTAGCTGGGCTGGAGATGGCTCTTGCCTTGCTGCTGTGGTGGGCTGGCAGCAGGCGGCTGTCCGTGCACTGGGACAGAGCCTCACACGCTCCCTGCGGAGAGAGGCTGGGCACCCACTGGGGATGCACCATGGGCACTGCTCTGTGTGCCCCCCCCAAGCTGTAACTATAGATTAGCTATAGCTAACCCGCATGTGCTTTTCCAGCACAATGGCTGGAGGAGGCAGCCCTGCTGTGCCATGTGCTGGGGACACAACAGTTCTCTGAAACGTAGGTAGGAAAAAAATCAAGCCCGTGACTTTCTGCTGGAAGAGCTGGGCAAGAGCCTGCTGAAACTGTGACTTCGACACCTGATCAGGAGGAGGGGAGACCTGACACAGTGGAAAGATGGGGAAGGCATGTGTTTCCCTGCTCCATGCAATCCCAAATGGGAATCCCCAACTCGCAGCACCTATGAGGGAGGTTTGCGCTCGCTTTCCCTCTGTGTCAGAGTTCCGCTAAGCCTCCTGACCCCTTGTTAGGCAGCAGTGGTGGCAAAGAGGAGAGAGGCAAAGCTCCTGGGGCAAACCCTTGGAGCTGACCAAAGCTTGGCAGCTTTATTTTTCTGTGAAGTGGTCTCCATGCTGCTGAATGTGTCTCTGGCATTCAGGTATCAACCTTTGCTTTGATTTTAAACTTTTGGCTGGTGATTTAGGCCAATGGATTCCAAACTTTTGTGATCGTAAAAGTAAATACATATACTGAGAGGCATACTCACAATATATATGTTTACTGACAAAATATATACATGTACTACTGTACTAACATTGTATACATTATAAACCATATCAAAACTAGAATTTTAAAAAAGGATGATATAAAAATGAAATAAATATTATTTTACTTCTTAATAGTACAAACATTATTTTCTTCCTGTACCCCTGTAGTGTTTTCTTCTGCATGCACCCCGCTTTGGAGACCTCGGACGTGCCAAAAAGGCTTTCTGTGCTGGTAGGTGCAGCAACCTCTGTGCATTGCGCTCAGTCCTCCGTGCATCTCCAGGGGTCCCAGGGCTTCCCCAGAGGCTGGGACTGGGAATCCCCCCCAGGAGTATGAGGGGCTAAGAAGAGGGTTTCCTGCTCACTATGTGGAACTGCAGCACCCCTCAGCTCCTCTCAGCCACGCTTGGGGGGGCGGGAGGGGGAGGTTCAAGGGTACTGCAGACCCCCCACATCCCACCCCAAGAAGCGGCAAATCCCAGAGGCAGGGAAGCAGGATGGAAACCCACATCCCTTCCCTAGCCCGCTGCTGGATGCTGTTAGTGGGAGCAAAGGGTGCCTTTCCCCGCTGGCGCGGCCCAGGCTGCAAGGAGTGCCAAAGACTAAAAAGGGTTTGGAAAGCAAACAAAGGAAGGGAAGGAAAATATCTTGGACAGAAGATAGAGAGCATAAGTTATAAGTCTTTTGGGAGGCGCAGGAGGGGTGTGTGCGCATGCGTGAATGGAGGATGCAACGAGCAGCAACTTTGATCTCCCAGGACATCTGGCATGTGGGCATCCGCCATACATCTGCCTATAGGGCAGGCCCAGAGACATGCGTGACTGGGATAGGGGGATGGAAACTGAAAGCAAGATGCTCCCTGTTTCCCATGATCTGAGCACCCTTTCCTTCAAAGCAGGCAGGCAGCATCAGCCCCAGAGAAAAGGCAGGTGCTGATGGAGCTAAGCAGCGTTCGGCCTGGCTCTCCTGTTCCCATACCCGCCTATGCACTGGAGCAAGCACTTTGGTGCCCCTAAACCGCTCTGAGCTACATGGGAGCTGTGGCTGTGCCATGGAAGGGCTCCTGGGCTGGAGGGAGATCAGCTAAAGCAGTGGCCTTTGGGACACATGCCCTTGGTTTAATTTCAGCAAGACCTGAACATGGGCACGCTGAGCCCAGATGGCATGACATTGACATGCACCCTGGGACAGGCGCAGGGCGCTGGGCAGGGTGGTGAGGAAGTGTTTGGTGCTTTGGCAGTGATGGACCCTAAACACCAGCAGGCTCAGGGACAGCACTCACGGTACAACATCCTCTGCACAGCAGCGCCAGCCTGCAGCCACTGGCTCTGTTCAGCTGCAGCAGTGGTCACTGCATGGTGGGATGTCAGACGTTGAGCCCTGGCATTGCTGACTCAAGTGCTTTAAAATTAAGCCCTGAGAGATTTGCTTACAAGTGAAAGGGTTTGTTTCCCCTCGCCATGTGAACAGGGCGGGTGTTCAAGCTTTTCTTTACAGGCAATGTGTTTAAATGAAAGATGACTGTCAAGTACCATGACCTGCAGCTTGGCAAACATAGAAACCAGCCCTGCCCAGACCCATGCCAGAATCACAGGCTTTGGCAATAAGCCCTGCTGGCAGGTTTCTGGCCTTTCAGGGGGCTGCACTGAGGTACTTTTGTCTCTATAAGGCTCCCAGACAAGGGCAGCTTTCCCTGAGCTGCTGCAGCAGCGCATTCCCCGTTGCGATATCCCCTCCCCATTGCCACCAAATCCCAGGTGTCCCCATTGCATGATGCCCACAGACATGCCCATTGGTCACATGCATGGGATGGCAGCAAGCACATGTGCCCATGCAATGGCCACCTCATTCTCCTTTTCCAGACCTGACACCTGGCTCATGGTGGGTTGCACCAGCAAAATAAGCCCTCACCCCTACAAAAAGGCCTTTTCAGTGGTAGGCTTTGTTCCTTTTCACCTGGAGAAGCAGCTGCCCGACCCTGCTTGGGCATCCTCTTGAGAGGACACGTTGGTGATGGGGACACATAGCTCTCTCAGGGGATGCTACCACTGTACTTGGTCCACAACAGCCTCCCAGCAGTTGGAGGGAAGCAGTAAGATAGTGGATGCTCTCAAAGCTGTCTCACACCTGGGGTTCTCAGCACCAGGAACCACTGGGACCTGCAGGGGAAAGCAGGGGAGGGGATGTGGCAGTGGTGGGCTGGGATGGCTCTAAAGGAGCTGGGCACTGAGCTGGGTATGGGGAACCTGAATGGAGACAAGGGCAGAGAAGAGGTTTGGGTTTGGTGCAAGTCGGGCAGTGGGTGCAGAGGTGCAGAGGGGAGGTGGTGTTGGAATCCAAGCACACAAAGAGTGACAGCAACTGACATAGGAGAGGAGGGTCATGTCTCCAAACAGGTCTGGTTTGTCTTCTACAGACTTTCTGGGGGACTTATACATTCCTCCTCTCGGTCCAAGCAGCTACCTCCCCCAGCATAAGATTTTCAGTTTGAAATGTAAAAGGTCTTTCCTTTCCCTTTTCTTCCTCTCTGAGCTCAACAAATCCTCATCAAACAAGGAACCAAGCAGCACATTTCTTCACATCATGGTCTGCTGTGCCTGGAAATCCGCACGTACCTCCTTCCTAGGGAAAAGGGTACCCACTTTCTCATGCAAGTGGTCAGTTGGGCTGGAAAGGATGGTTGCAAGGCTGTGCTTGGTTTTACAAAAGGGCCAGGTGAAATACTGCAACCCTCCTTTCTGACCCTGGAACCTAGGAGCTCACCAAGGGCTTGTCCAAGGGGGATCTGGGACAGGGTAACTTCACAAGGTATTCAGCATCAGGGAAGTTTGGTAGGATGTGTTTCCCTAGGGAAGCGGAGATCAGAGGGAGGGGAGGCAGGGGCAGGCAGCCAAGGGAAGCGGGGTAGACTGGTATGCACAGGCTGCATTTCCTCGGGGGAGATTCGTTTCATATGCAGGTATGTCTTCAAAGGGGACACACGGGTGCAGGGGAACTTGTGCTTCTGGGATGAATTGCCCCCCTGGGAACTTGAGTGGAGAGGCAGACACCTACAGGAGCTGTTTCCCAAGGGATGGTTCTAGTTTACTGCTGATTTTCCTAACAAAACATAGTGCTGCAGGATTGGGATCTTCCACAGGCCTGGAAGTGCAGGGACCATTAACAGCCAGGGCTCTGGAGATGGTAAATCTGATGGCATCTCCCGTTTTGCCCAAGCTCCTGCTAAAAGTACTGTCCTGATGCAGCTGGCTGGTCTGCAGGGCTGGCTCTAGGCACAAGCCTTGTAAGATGCCTCTCCCCACGCTGCTGATGCAGCAAATTGTGATCCAGCATCCCTTTGGGAAGGAAAACCAAAGGAAACTCTCAGCTCTGTCAGGAGCACATCATGTGGCACATGTGGTGCAGCTTCCCTCTCCGAGCCGCCAGCTAAGCCAGCAGGGAAGTGCCACTCCCCATCCTTGACCAAACCTGAGGGGCAAAGTGGTGTCCTTGTGCCCTCCTGCCCCTCATAAAGGCACCCCCCTCCGCCAGCCAGAGGCAGCCTCTCGGCAGGGCCAGGCTTTGATGGATTGCAATCCTCCTCTACCATGGTCAAAACAAAGGTCACGGCCTGAGGAAATTGCAAACAAGTTTTGCCCACCAGCCCCGGAAGAATGGGTGCGTTGGTGACAAGGGGCTGAACTCTTTACGATCCCTCCACCCCAGGAGCCTCTTTGGGAAAGGACTTTAAACAAGCGGGCAGGGAACATGTGGCCTCCCGGTGCTGACCGAGGAGGAGGGGGCAGACCTGAAACCCCACGCCAGGCACAAGGTGACCCCAGTCCCTTCCCACCTTCTCCTCCAGCAGAGCTGCTCTGTCTCCTCTCTGCTGGGCAATCACAGGGTCCTCGGGGTCACAAAACAAGTTTGCATTTCTTTGGTAGCACCTGGGAGACCCTTAACATTTGTTTTGTGTACATATAAATACACGTACGACAACACCCCACCCTCAGACTGAGCTTATGCCTGGGACCAAGGTGTCCAGGTCTGTTCCTAAGGAACAGGACAAGTGACTTTGCTTCACCTTCCTGTGCCTGTGTCTTCTCCACCGAACAAGTATTGCAGCTTTGAGGGCTGGAGGAGAACAAAAATCAAAGTCTTGAATACATGAGTGTAAGTATTTTTCCTAACACCTATAACTAAACATTTCTGTGATTAGAAACCATTCGTTTTAGCCTAAATCTGAGTCCTCCTGGGCTACCCCTAGAGCCTTAGTCCTGCCCTTCTGTGCGAGTGGGTGTGCTCCATGCTAAGTGTGGAGACTAACTGGAAAACTCAAGATGGGAACTTTACCTGCAAGACGCTTAATTTTTAAGGAAATATACAACCAACCACCGTCTTGAAAACACTGGTGGGTGCCAAGGGCACTCTGGTTCTTCCTTTACCATTAGGCACCCCCCAGAGATAGATATACCATTCATGTCTAGCAAAGCCCTCCTGGAGCCAGAGTTGTCTCCAGGGTCTACCCCATGACGAAGGTAAGGGGCTGCCGTTTATCTCTGCACCCAAACTGGGCACTAAACTTGTCCCTATTACAACCAATTCATCCACCCATCCCCAGTTCAAGCCTGCATGGATTAGGCTGCTCTGAGATGGCTGGACATAAAGCTAGATGTGGGAAGCATCCCAGTTCTTAGGGAGAAGGAGGCTAGAGAGGAAGCCAAGAGTTTAAATCCATAGCCTAAGAGCTCAGGAAAGCTATTGCTTAGCAAAGGGGATTAAGCTTTGCCAACCCATAGAGGGAAGGAAATATGGGAAGAAACAAGAATTTTAGACAGCAGTAAGCAGGCAGAAAGGTAAAAAAATAGGTGGACACCTGGCCTAGCTTGATACCGCCCATTACACTCATGATAGCATCTTGTCAAGGTTAGGATGTGGCATTTCCTATAGCACAGATAAGCTTTGTCTTTGCCTGGGCTGCAAGGCAGCTCTAAAAGCAGCAGCTTTCTGCCCCTTCCCCGGGACTGGTTCCAATTAGCACTGGCTCCACTCAGCACTGGCTTAGCCCCAGGATTAGAAATCTCCCCCTGCCAATCCCCTCTGACCCAAACACTTCCTGGGACTGATGGGGCAACCGAATTCCTCCCCTTCCTCAATCGGACAGCTTGCTCTCGTCACCCCGAACTCTGGCCCCGCGGGGGGAGAGGGGGAAGGAGGATACGTGACAGAGAGCAGCCCTTTGCCCACCCTGGGAACAGCTTACCTCGGAGGAGCCAGCATCCTCAAACAGCCTTCTCAGGACCTGGAGAAGTACCCATTAGGATGCTCAGCTTCACCTGCCTCTGACACCCCGCTGGCCATTTTGGGGTGCTCAAGGTATCAGGGTGCAGATCACATCTCAGGCTCCCCCAAAAGCCCTGGGCCAGGAAGGTGCCAACACATGCTCCTGTGGGCTTCTCTGAGTATGAAACATGCAATGGAAGGATAAGTCACTCTCAGACCAAGCCATGGAGGATGAAGTGAGTGTCTGAATGGCCCCAGGAGCGGGATGCGCCACTGAGGATTCACAGTCAGGTCCTGAACAATTCATTCACCAGGGTTCAATTACCCATCTTTGTAAAGCGCTTGTGGTGTGAGGGGATGAACTTGCTGCTTTGCGCGCACAGAGGGAAGGAAGAGCTATGAGGACAGGATGAGGCCCCTGGTTTGGCCAGCAAGTGTGGGGTCCTGCGTCACAGACAAATATTTCATAAGCACCTCTTTGCAGAGGCAGCTTTGAGAGCTGGGGGAGCACACTGGGCTCAGTAACAGCCCCAGTCCCAGCCATGGCTCCAGCAGGAGGGGCAGATGGAGCTTGAGGCATAAGCAGGCTATGCTGCAAAGCTGTTTTGGCAGGAGGAGATGTGAGCAGGAGCATCTGTTACCGGCCCTAGAGGAGGCAGGGGGAGCTTTTACCAGCTAGAGCTGGGGAGGAAAGGGAAGGGGCATGCAGCATGCACGTGGGAGCCTGCATGCCCCCAGCCTTCTGCCGGTCATCCTACATGCCCCCTTTTTGCTGGCACCAACGTTTAAGAGAAATCACCTTGATTTTGTCCTGATGCAAAGCTGCTGAGTCAGCAAAATTCAGCAAGTTATTTATTCAGGGACCAGCTGAGCAAGGGCCAAGTGCAAGTCCATGCACCTACAGCAGATGCCTTCCCACACAACACGGTGCGGCCAGTTCGCGGTTTTGATGTCAAACCCCCCGCGAGGAAGATCTCTGCTGTCTTTAAACACCTCTGTGCTATGAGGGCTGCCGCCGCTCCCCATCTCACATGGGAGATTCAATAAACAGCAAACAGCAAGTGCTGTTTTGCATCTCATACGGATTAGGACCACCTCACATGAGCTGGAAAGGTTTCCCATTCCTCTGACAGCCCCTGAGGGGCGTCATACTCTATGCTGTTTAGCGTTAAAGCAGCACAAAGGGGAACCACACAGGCTACATCAGTTCCTCCTTCATGGCAGCATCACTCCACAGGCTTTAAGGGCAATTACCCTTTTTAAAGCAGAGGTTTTGGGGGAATATGGAGGAATGGGCTACCTGTGCCCCAAGACTGTGTGGTGTTTTGGGGGGAGGCAGGCTTTCCAGGCTTTCCACCTGGGCTGCAGCCCACCAGAGATTTGGGGGGAAAGCAGTGACACCATCTCATTTCCACAACGGGGTTGTTCATAGGCACACAGCTGTGCTTCAGAAAGGGAAATGATCCCAATTAGCCTTCCAGGTGCTCTCTTGTAAATAAGATTTCAGGTGGTACAACCTTGTCTGACTGCAGTCCGGGGCTCTGCCTCTCTGAAGAAAGCCCTCTGTGTTCCCCCCAGCCACACACACCCCCCTTACAAGGGCAGAGGGAGACCATCCAGGAGACAAGAAAACACACATACAGCAGAGTGATTGCTATTTTAAGAACGTACTTTATACAAAATAACCAATTCATATGGAAATAAAATCTACAGACCTCCAAGGATCAAGCTTTTAAAAAAGTTCTTTAAAAAAATTACCCAACACACAGTATTAAACTAACTATTGAGGTAACTGTCGCTCTTGGGGAACAAAGGTAATCAGCAGACCAAGACAAAATATACACAATATAAAAATAAATAGCATTCCCCTTTCCAGTATTGACCAGGAAAGTTCACACAACTTTGCAGCAGCAGGAGAGAGAAGAGGATCCCTGACACTGTGCTCTACAGGACAGGGAGGGAGGCAGGGGCAAGAGGCAGGGCTGCCGGGCAGCAGGCCATGGATGGAGAGGTGCAGCACCTCGGCCCCTGCCAGGGAGAGCAACTCCATCATGAACTCCTTCTTTCGCTGAGAAACTCAGGCTATCAAATCCGACCTTTCCTGAACAAGCATGGGCAGCCATACGGCTCAGTTTTCAGATGAGCAGGACCATGAGTGTTACATCCTACCACCCAGCCAAACACCCCAGTGCAGAGCCCCACGCAGGTCAGACTCCCCCCACTGAGGGATGCAGGCAGGGGTCATTTTCACAGCTAATGCCAGAGCATTCGCTCGCCCTCCCGCTGCCCTGGGACAGTAGTAAGCATTTGACAAAGGCCAGGCTTTTGCCCCCATGGCTGCTAACCCCCTCCCTGCTCAAAACCAAAGAACACAGCAACATAAGAACAGCCTCACCCAACAAGAGAAAGGCCCCCGTTTTCTCCTTGTGCCCCCAACAGACAGATTACATTCTTTACAAACTTACAATAATACAAAAAAAACCCACCCCAACATCACCCAACTTCAGAAAAAATGGACGTAGTGGCATAGGCTCTCCTGCTGCCTGCCCCATCAATGCCAAATGAAGCAGCAACAGGTTACTCTCCTCCCCCAGAGGCATTAAATCAGCAGTCTACCCACTCCTCACTCTGTGGCAGCAACAGACACCCCTCTTCCATGTGCTCTGCTTTGTGGACGAGGCTCAACTTTATCAGCTCACTCCCTTCCCTTTCTACCTTCCCAAACACAGAAGCAGCAACCAGCTCTCTCCCAGCTACCTAAATCAACCCAACAGCTTCTGGGAAAGCAGGAACGTGGCGTAGACAAGATGCAGGCCCACCTTGCTTCCCACCCAAAGTGTAAAGCCCCCCAGCGTGTTTCACAGCCATTTGCTCCCTGAAACAATATGGGAAGGTCAAAGTTGCACTGCTGCACACTACTATTGCTCAGAAAACATCAGGCAGCTGCGCTCATTGATCTACCAAGGAAGAGAGGCAACAGTTTTCATGGTTGTACACAGTATGTGTTTTTAACCGAAGCCCCATTGGAGGTAGACAGACCAGGATCACATGCGGGAGGCCCTGCACAGAGGCCAGGAGCAAATCCTCATGCTGACGGAAGGACAGACATCACCATGCCGGATGGCAAACCCCAGGGGCACACCAGAGAACAGCAGTGAGCCACTGGGGGCACCTTAATTTCATAAGGAGAGTAAATGTGTACTCCCCACCTGCCTTCCTTATGGAGACAGCTGCCAAGTTCAACCTCCTGCCCTTCTACTCACGTGGGCAGTGAGCTTTCATCTCTGACAGTAACGAACTGCAGCAAAGTGAGCAGAGGGAAAGAAACTTGAAAGCTAGGAAAGGGAGGAGAGAGGAAGTGCTGGCGTATGACACACAAGGGGGTCAGAGGACTTTCCAGACTAAGAGTTGAGGCCTGAGCTCCTGTAGCTGCCTGGCTGGCTTCAGAAAGGGAGGTTGCTCCTCTGATGTACTCCACAGTGTCTGAGTGCAGTAGATGTCTGTTTGCCTTTTACTCATTTGAAGGCCAAAGGAGTCCCTAATGGGTGTCTGGTCTAACTTTATCCACAGCAAGGGAATTTTGCCCACAGGGAGTCAGTCCCACTTTTATTTAGAAGATATACCGCTTACTGCCCTTCTGCTAGCGAGCCAAGTGTTTCCAAATGGAAGGGGCAAAAGACAGAAGGACTTGCTAGAGTTGGTGAAATCCCAATTAATCCCTAGCCCTAATTAATCCTTTGTCTGCTCTTCCACTGGTTGATGTAACTCTTGCTCCCGCCTGGATGCGCTGTCCACTTTGACATCCACATTTCAAAATAAATTTAGGCTGCTGCTGCTGCAAATAAAGGGAAAATCCCCTCAATTGATGCAGATTGATGCAGTGTTAAAACTACAAAATGTTTCATGGTCTCTCACATACTGCATGTGGGCCGGGGCAGGAGAGTAACCAAAAAGGGATCAGCACCACACAGCTTGCTACACCTGCACTTCAAAGGTACACTTGTATGTTACTATCTAGTTTCAAACACATAAAACCCTATCCCGCATCTCCTTCCCTAGAAGTGGACCGAGCCTTGCTCTTGTCATCCCAACAGCTCCTCTTTGGAGACAGCTGGAAACGAGTCCCTCCCAGCTCTTTTTCAGAGAGGGAGGTGGGCAGCAGAGTGAAAACCAGGACGTGGAGTTCATTATGTGCTGGCTAAAAGCGTTTTCCTTCCGCATGGGCGGCAGGGGTCCTGCCAAGCCCAAATGTGCTTTACCCCCATTTGTATGTTAAACAGGTACAGATGGGGAAAGGCTGGAAGGTCAACGTTTGAGATGCTTTCTTGGTTACAATAAGGACCAGCTCTTAAAGCTTGTCACATGGCCTGCAGCTGCAGCATTACTTTCCCAGCCTGCTATCTCAATCTTGGCCTTAGAGAAAGGATACGGCACTCACACACCTGCCCTTCAGCCACCAGCCTGGACTTACAGCAG
>NW_009945321.1:28496-32098 GCF_000696875.1 Nestor notabilis
AGCTAACTCTTCTACCACCAATGCACCGCAGTGAAAACTTCTTAAGGGGTTGCACTGATTAAGCGCAGACCCAGTTGCATGGTTGTTCTGCAGTGAGGGGAACCAGGAGCAACCACACCATCACAAATCCCCCCGTTTGTCTTCTCCAAGCCACCCCCTGGGGTGGCACTTCCCTGTCACTCAGTTCGGCACCTTCTGAGAAATTCCACAATGTATACGGTGACACCATCTCCTTGGAAAAGGAAAGCAGAACAAAGCCATCGGGAACAAAGCAACAGCCCTGGCTGAACACAGAGATGCACAGAAGACTGACAGAGATCAGTAGAGGCGATAAAGAAAGGTTGTTTTCTCATTATACTTTCATTTTAAATGGAGAAGCGTTGGGGTGAGAAGCTGCAGGAGAACTGCCTCAGTCAGCAGAATGAAAGACAGCCTCTGTGACTAGCTTTCAGATAAGACATCAAGAAGCTGATAGTTCTCCAAGACCCCAAGAAACCACACTTGCAAAAATATACACAGGAGATTAGTTTCAGAAAGTCTGCATGGGAAAGGCATTTGGCAGATGAGGAAGAATCAGAAGCTCTTCCAAGAAGTGTCTCCATGTACTTTAAAGTCACAAATCAAACCAATTGGGCCTTGAAGCTTCAAATTTACTTTCCTCTTTTGTCCTCCTCATTGCAGGTTGGTGCCTTGGATTACTACCGAGTGGTTTGGTGGGTCACTCCATGGAATTTATAGACTGCAAACTTCTGCTAGACACAGCTAAAAACCACTGCAAAGCCTCAAGCTACTGGCATTCTTAAAATACTTAGTTGAATTGCCAGGGCTTGCAGTACTTCAGATGCCCAAAGCTTCCGGAGTCCCAGGGGAAGTTTATACAGTGGCATATACAAGTGGCAGTTGAACATCTCAGGAGCTTGGGAACACCATACACCACTTGCAAAGGAGGAGGTGGTGGGGAGAACAAAGAGGCTAAAAATCCAGAGCAGCATACAAAGCTTTTCTGAGGATACTGGAAAACTTTGTCATGCTCAAGCATGGCCAACATCATTGTTCTATGTACTGTATAGTCTTGTTTAACATGAAATCCATAATTACAGCAAAACACATCCTTCGTATGGAAAAAGTAATAGCTAGAGGAAACTTCTCAAAGTCGCTAGCTCAGGATTCTTTCTGAAAAAGGACCACCTGGTAATACATCATACTACAGCAATGCTGGGGATGAGAAAGAGGGCTTCCAACCAGAGTCTAGAATTCCTTAATTGTGTTAAAATATTATTTAAGATAGGGACACAAGTATGGCATTCAGAAGCTAGGATATTTTAAAATGCAGCTACATTTCTCCTGCATTGCATGCCAGCCCCTGGCAAAAAGTACTGCTCTGTACATAAAGAGCTGCCATTTTGCTCTCTTACAGGTCCTTCCTTAAACCCTTGTTGCAGCCCTGTGCAGCATGGGATGGGAAACTATAAACTGTAAAATTAACATTTTCTGCTCCTCCACACACGTTTCCACCCCAGTAATCTGCTCCGTGCCCTCTGAGGGGTGCCAATTTTCTTTGATTTGCTCAGATCGCGCTTAGTGAGATAGAGCTCTGGTTTTGGGGACACCCATAAATATCAACATAAAAGAAAAAAACCAAACCCTAAACACTTATGAACAAAGCATCTGGAAGTCTGGAAACAGAGCTAAGATTCCACAGGCAGCTCTCCATCTTAGTGTGTCCTGTCCCCAGGATAGCCCTTATCCCTGGAGCCCAGCCATAGTCCCCCTAGGCTATATTAGTACTTTTCTAATATAAACCATGTGTCCTCACAACAGCAGCTTGTTAGTAACTTTAATAAGAATTACTGACTACATCAAAAGCCATTTACCTAGAAACCCTTCCAGAAAGAGTCCACTTCACTAATCTGTTTTGTCTACCATCCACAAGTTAAACCCTTCTCCCAGATTTGCGTTTTGTCAGGTAAGGGATAACATCTTCATGTCACACACTCCACATAGGATCCTCTGGGAATCTATCACTGTCTAACTCTCCACTGTGCTCTCCAAGCAGACCACAAGCAATTCTTGTCTTTCTTATTTGTCCCCTGTTTTGATCTGGGCTTGGTACTCATCCAGATACCATGACCACTAGAATCATGTTTTCAGTGCCAGTTCCAGCTGAAGGCCAAGAGTGCTTCAGCTTCGTTGGGGTTTTTTTTATAGCTTCTAAAAACCTCCTGTTCCACAAAGTTCACAATGGGCTGAATGAAAGGCACTTCAAATATTTGGGTAACTGTGATACAGAAGACAGGCTGAAGTACAGCAGGGGTGGTTTGTAGAATCTACATTCACATTTCCAGAATTTCAAATACTTTGCTACAAGCTATGTTTTACAGTTCTTCTATTTTTAAGTGTGCTATTTCAAATTCTTTTTATATCTACAATGAACTGAAGATTGCTTTACAAGGAGAAGCAACTCTGTTTTCCTTTGTCTCAGGTTTATTGTCTTGAAGAGCTGCTATATTTGGGTTTTTTCATAAATATCTACTACTGCTTCAGTACCTCCATTCCGTGAGAAATCTAGGCTGCATTTCAGAGCAGCTGGGGCACCTCTGAAAACCCACTGCCAGTTGATAAGCCAGCAGCAAACCCTCAGATCTGGGACAATTTCAGATGAGCCATAGCACAGTATTCTTGGCTAGGGAGAGCAGTTACCTGCTTCTCAGTCAATGCACAACCCTCAGGATCATCTATTCCAGTTTAAACCAATCCACCAGTGACAACTGCTTCCTGACAGATGAGCAGAAATGAAAAAGAAAAAAGAAATCCACCAAAAGAAAATTCTCCCTTTCATAATGCAACGGCATCTATGGATAGGTATTGTAAGTGATCCATGTTATATTGAAGCCTTCTTTTGTGGAGAAGCCAGCTGTCCCAGGCAACTCAAGGTTCTAGGCAGAGAGCAGCTATAGTTCACAGGCTAGCAGCAGCAGTGGGTAACAAGAATTGCATTTATAAGCACGCTTCAGGGAACAGCATGAAGAAGTTTAACTCCCATTAGGCTTGGAAAATGCCTTGGCCCTGCGCAGCTCAGAGACAAAAGTACTGTAGCAACAGAGCAGTGAAACTCATTGGTAACAGGGCACTAATGTGGCAGTCTTTCCTTGTTCTAACTATTTTAAGATAGAATATTCTCATCTTTTAGGCTTTTTGTGCTTCCAAGAGCTTAGGACAGAAGGAGTAATGGCTCAGTGAGATGCTATCTGCCATTTGCTCAAACAGCTTTGCCAGCACATCTATAGATCTATACAGCAGGACAAAGGCAGTACAGTCATGCATGCCAATGCAATCCAGCTAAAGATACAGGTGATGGCACCATCCAAGACAACAAAGCAGCCAGAAAAATTCTCCAGAAACCTGGAGACAAAGACTGTCCCCTAGCTGGTACCACAGACTAAAGGGCACACTGCTCTTTCCTCACTTCTAGTGCTCTTGCTAGCACAATTTATCCGACACATCAGCACATCCTCCTTTTAACCATACCCCTGTACCCTTCAGTGCAACCAACACCCTGTCCACTAGGGCTACAGTCCCAGCAGATCTTGCTGCTGCACCTT
>NW_009945321.1:32129-32584 GCF_000696875.1 Nestor notabilis
TCCCCTGTTTTACCCCAGCTCCCCCAAGAGTTATCAACTGTTTGCCTGTTAGCTTTAAGGTGTGAATAAATGCAGATGAGATTCCTACTGAATTCATTTGTTAAACCTGCTGCCTTTGAACACCAGTGGCTGATGAAGCGCTGGGGTTTCCCAGTGCAGTACTGCAACTGGTGAGGAAAGCACATGCAGACTGACTGCACACAGCCTCCAGGGGAAGATGCCACTAGCCCTGTAGGACCTCCTGCTACTTATCAGTGATGACAAAGTTAAAGCAGCTCAACTCTAGCATGCAGCCCCTCTCATCTCTCAACCTCTGAGCCATGCCGCCTCAACATTTGATTTCCAATCAGTGTTTTCTGATTCATTTGCAATTTGCAAATGCCAAATCCAACTCCACAGGCCAAAAAAAAGGCTCACATTGCATTAAACCAATCATTCCTCCAAAGCAGCCCCAC
>NW_009945321.1:32611-35496 GCF_000696875.1 Nestor notabilis
ATGCCAGGGTACTGTCTGCTTTGCTGCTGCTAAGAAGTGAATATAGCCAAGGGTCAGAGAAAGAACTTGGCTCCTTTCCTTGGGCAGCAGGGCAGTACAGATTTGCACAGTTTGTTCTACTGGATAGGCGCTGCTCCACTGGCAGCTGCACTGGTTTCACCAAAAATAGGCTAAGATGACCAGTTATGCCATTTTCTGTTTCCCAGAGCATACATTTCTCCTATCAGAAAGGCAGAAAGGGTACTATACTAGCAGAAGGGACAATGCCATGAGTGTCCTGTTCTGGTTTCAATCCTGGTCCTGGTTTCCTTGTTCCCCCATGATGACAGGAGCTGGAAGTGCACTCAGGCCCTGGATCCAGAGGGGCAGAGGTGGGGGTGAGAGGGGAAGGAGGAAGAAGACAAGAGAAAGAGGAGGACACATTATGCTCCTGAGCAATTCCTGCTACTAAGTCAACCAACTGTAGGGTCATTTCTTGGTTGCAGAGGACAGGAAGGAGGACAGCAAGTCATCTATCATTCATTACCTCACCTCTCCCTGCTCCCCCCCAGACCCTCACCCTATCCTGAAAGATTTCAGTGTGATATGATTGTAAACAGTTAAGGATTCCTCCAGTGCTAAGCCCACTACAAGCTGGGCCCACCCCCTCCCCCATTATGTACAATACATTCACCAACAACAGAAATTTATTTAAAAAGGCAACAGGTTAAATTCTGTAAACTGGATCCAGCTCCAAAACACACATGTTAATACTACAAGTAAAATTCCATCATCGTCCTCTTCCACCCTGAAAAATATACCTGAGTTTAGCAGTCAATGAACGTTTCTGCCCCCACCCTCACCCTCCCCCCACCCCAAAAATCCCTCAAACCCTGAATGAGACGCAGTCTCCGGTCACGGAAAGCCACTAGTGTGTGATGCTCGCCCTGCGGTGGCGAGCCAGCTGCTCAGCTGGCTGGGGCCCAGTGCTGCCCCAGGTTCCCAACACAAAAGCCATCGCAGCACCATGTTCCATGGATCCAGGAAGCTACATGCTGCTCAGGCGAGGGGAGGGTGGGAGGAAGGCCTGCCCCTCCTCCCCCTTGTCCAAATCATGTGTGGCTTTCGTCTTCATGAGGTCCTTCCTTCCTTGGACTAGCTCTGGAAGAGGAAGAACAAGAGATGGAGGCTTTAACTGGCAGCTTTAGGAAGCAATCACCTCATGATTACATGCAATCAGTTCAAAGCTAGCACTATCAGTCCACCTAGGTTACATTTTACAGTCAGCTAAGACTATGGAGATATCCCCAACTCCTCTACATAGCAGCACTTCACATCCCAGCTTCCTCCAGTGCTTCCCACTTCATCAAACACTTCACTCCTTTAACCAGCAGGAAGGGAAAGATTTGCATTTGAACTCTGCTCTCTCTAGCAGCCCTTACTTGATCCAGAGGCAATGCTGATGGTTTTTGTGACGTCAAGTCTTCCCGGGACATGGTTGCTGTAGGCATCTTTGGGAAGGGAACTTGAGCCTGATGCATTTGCATTCTGGAGCCAGGTTGAATGGAGAGAGTTTTAGCACATGAACTCAAGAGCAAATCCCATTAATTCGTTGAAAGCATACATAAAACATTCACATACGAGCATGCACTTTGTGTATTCTTCTTTCTGGCTTCCCCCAAACCACAACCTTTAATCCATGCCACTCCCCCAATGGCTTAGTTGTAAGACAAGCTCCCTGACTATTAGAAGGACTGTCATGCCAGGGCTATGACAAAACATTAACAGTGGAAGCACATTTATAAAATCTGAATACGGAATTTTTGGAGTAGCATCATTTTCCACTTGGGAATAAAACGTGATGGACTCAGTCTCAGGGAGAAGGAAAGGGAAATCTGAGACAGAGAGGAAGGGCAATGCAAGACGAGGGGAAAAAGGGGACAACATTACTTAAGTAAAGGGATTAATAACAAGAGGCTGACTTCTACTTTAGTTACTCTGCCCCACTATGAGAAAGATGCAACAAAATTGCAAGAGTCCATTTGATTAAGAGCTTCACAACACTGCATGACACATTAACAAACACTGTCAGATAAAACAAATCACTGGTGTCGGGATGGATGAGACAGGCTATCTGGTCTCCATGATAGCAATTGCTACTTGTTTTTAAAGAGCTGTGAAGAGAGACTCTCTCTCCAGCTTAAGAGACCTCTTACTCCAAGGGTCTAACAGTCACCTGTTAGCTGTTCAACTTTGCCTGCCATCTCCCCTGACTTCAAGAATCATCCTTTCAAGGATATTCAACACTTATCATCACCAGGCATCACCCCCCTCCCACCTTGCCTTCTCGCAGAAAACACGATCTTACCCCGAGGGTCTATACAAGTCCTGGGGTGGCCCCCCCATGCCACCTCCACTGCCTCTCTGCTCCATCAGCAAGGCCTGAAAGTGACCTACGTTCTCCTCTCGACAGCGGTACAGAGGTCCCTCCTGAGAGAGGCCATTGGTCTGGCTAGAGACCGGATGATGAGACAGATGAGCATTCATGGGCGATCCATATGTCCTGGGCTGGAAATGACTGGCAGGATGCCGGGATGCATAAGGAGAGCCAGTCTGTAGCATCACCCCATGGGGAGGGAAGGCTGATGGGCCAAATCCCATCCCCGAGCCCAGGTGTGGTGGTGGGGCTCCATAGAGGAACTAGCTCTGCCTCTTCGTGGCCGCATTGTGGTTGTCCAAATCAAGAAACTCTTTGGGACTCTCTGGCCTTTCCTGGGACTCCTCGGACTTCTCATCTTCAGGCCCCAGATCCTGCCCGTCGCTTGGAGAAACCTCTTTGGCACTCGCTACGTCCATGCGGTTGGGAGAGGCCAGGGCAGCGCTCAGCGCTTCGCAGACCCGCCAGC
>NW_009945321.1:35616-38623 GCF_000696875.1 Nestor notabilis
TGGCCGGTGACGGGGTGGCAGTGGGATGCCCGCTGGGGCTGGCCTGGGGATGGAGAGGCCTCTGCCAGTCCGAGTAGCCCTGTGGACAGGCGTAGTAGGGCGGTCGCTGGTAGTGGTGGTAGGAAGGTTGAGGCTGTGGCTGGTAAGGGTAGGGCATGCCCTGGGGGGGCCGATACCGGGGGAAGACGCCGGGGTGGGCACTGCTTGGCTGGAAACCTCGTGGGGGAAAATGCTGAGGGTGGGAGGCAGGAGGAGGAGGCTTCCCCCCCATCATGGGACCAAAGCCCTGCAGACCCGGGTTGATGTGGTAACGCCCGGCTGAATTCGGGTATTCCAAACCAGGCATGTAGAGAGGGTGGAACTGGTTGGGGGCAGCCCCCATGGAGCTGGCGTCCATTCCGGGGGGGCCAGTGCCCTGTCCCATGCAAGGTACGGCCGCCTCAGGCAGAGCCTTCCAAAAAAAAACAGCAGGTTGGCAGCGAGTCCCTTCCCCTCAGTGCCGGACCCTGGCCCCTCACCCGCTGCCCCATTCTCAGGCAGGGGACCCCCTCTCTCAGAGGTGGGCACCAGGTCCCTCACACAGCCTGGGCCACCGGCATAGGTGCTCTCTGCTGGCCACGAGCCTTTGCCCTGTGCTGCCTTCAGGTCGCCCTTCACACTGGAGCCATCTCCCTCCCCATCTGGGGGTAAGGCGCGCCTCGTGCACTCCATGGACAGCGGGGGCTTGGGATGAGGTAGGAGGTTGGCGGAGGGTCCGGCAGGGCAAAAATTCTCGTCCATGCCTGCTGCTAGCTCCACTGGAAAGAGAGGAGGAAAAAGTCACACATTGGCCTAACTTCGAAAAATGGCCCTCCCAGCCCAACACATACACACACCTACTCATGCTCACCCAAAGCACACATGCCAAAGAGTAATTCCTGCCAGTTTAACCAGGTGTACCAAAATAGCCTCTCAGCATGCTCTTCTGCTGCTGACCCAAGTTGCTGGGCAGCTCTGTCCAGCATATCCCTAACATATGGATGGAGAGAACATTCCACTTTGTTGCTAATGCATGAGAAAATGAAGTGACTTTCTAAAGCCACAAAGGTCCTTACTTTGTGAATACTCCAAAGCCTATAAGGTTCCACCTTCTACTCAAACCTCTCTCCAGGACTGTTGGAGCCTGGCAACAGGACAACTGCTCTTCTGCAAGGCTGCAGCCTCCCTCCCACACTCATCACAATCTTCCCTTCAGAGACCTTTAGCAATTCTGAAGTGCATTTTTGCAGTGTTAGGAGACCTTTAGTAGCTGTTTCATTTAAAAGAGCTCTTTTAAAAACTACTTGTGAGGTTGCACCTCTCTTGGAAAAAGATAGCACATGTGGACTGAACCCTCAAGATACAGCCACAATAGTAGTTTGCAAGCCACACATAAGTCACAAGTCTATTGCAGTAACATTGCACACATGGGTTTGGTCTGACACATGGCGCTGCCTAATAGAGGGGCAGAATTGGGAAATACCACTGTGGGGTCCACATAACAGCAAGATTAGAAGATGGGGAAATAGCAGCGTGATTTCAGGCTGTGTTGCCCCCCTTCTGGTCCACAAACCCCACTTGCCCACAGAGTGGCAGAAGCACTGCCACAGCCGAGATGCTGCGGAGCCAATCGCAGCCATGTTTTAACCAACTGTGATTTGGAGATGCAACTACTCTGCCCTGCAATCACTCAACGTCCTCCCCTGGTCTCTGTTCTATATCCAGCACAGTTAAATGATGATGACTTTTAAGCAATGCCACACAAGGAAAGAGTTTGCTCCTAGTGCAAGGCACACGAGGGATCCATAAAAGATGCAAGGGTTTTGATCTCCAGTTTACCAGCTAGAATTAATGAAAAAAAAATATTTTTTTGATCTCTGGGGTTTTTTGATCTCTACTTTAGGTTTGGTTTATTTTTAAGTTGGTCTTTTTTTTTGATCTCTAGTTTACCAGCTAGAATGAAAGAAATTCAACTAGAAAGAAACTTGTGATGGCACACACGACACACTGCTGTCCCACGTGAACTGATACAGCTGCTGTGGAGAAACCATGCTCAAAGAAGTATATTTAAACCATTTATTCAAATAATGTCTTCTTTCCTTACCTAACTCTCTGCAGATCCAATTTTTATATTAATTCTAAGTGAGCTCTAGAAGCATCACAGTGTATGCTTCGCATTTGCACGCCATGGCAAACTGATAGCTTGCAGGTATAGCTGGACAGAGGGGACCTCTAGCAGGCTACAGTGAAACAAAACAACCTTAGAAAATCTAAGTGATGGCTGGAGTAGAAAATATAACCCAATTTGGGTTAAAGAAATAGACACATGTAAAAAGTGAATGCCCCATCCCTGGCAGTGTTCAAGGCCTGGTTGGACAGGGCTTTGACCAACCTGGTCTAGTGGAAGGTGTCCCTGCCCATGGCAGGGGGGTGGAACTAGATGATCTTTAAGGTCCCTTCCAACCCAAACCATCCTATGATTTTATTTAATCAAGATTTTAATTATTTCATAGAAACAAACCCTGAACCCCTGCTTTTGTTGCTGAGCCTCAGCCACTGCTTAAAAATTCTAGCAAGCCTGAAGGTCAGGACATATTCTCCACTTCTTTAGTAGCACAAATCCAAATAAAGCCACATTTGCGGACCCAGCGCATCTGCATGACAGTTAAGGTTTGGATCCCTAGAAATTTGGAGCCCAACAGCAACAAATCCAGCCTGGGGGTGCTCCTGCCTGCTCCCCACAACCACACACCAGCACGGAACGGGAAACGGCGGCACCGTGCAGCAGGCAGGAAGGATGCCTGGCAGCGAGCAAAGGGGAGGTGGGCAGGGGGATGCAGGCAACAGATGCAGGCAGGAAGGCCGCCCGAGAGGTTACCTTGGTTGCTCTCCATCTCCATGGTCTGTGCGGTGGGATCCTGCGAGCCCCCGTTCCCCGCAGCGGGCTTCGGGGGCTGCATGCCAGTGGAGGAGGCAGCATGAGCCAGCT
>NW_009945322.1:0-419 GCF_000696875.1 Nestor notabilis
TTCCAGCCCGCGATAACCTGAGGAGCTGATACTTCCACTTTAATTAGTGCTCCCACTGTTGTGCCACCACAAACCGCATCGCCACAAGCTGCGCGCACCGAAAGTGCGGTGGGGAGCGAAGCCATTTCGCAGTTCCACAGCTGATCGTAAAGCGGAACGCAGCGGTGTGGCAGTCACACGTACAGCGGGGCCATGGGGCGTACAGTTAGTACGAAAAGCCACAAGAGCCACTGTGCAACGATGTTGTATGTTGAGGTAGATACGCGGTTCAGTTTGTGTGCTAAAACCGCATTTGCGCACCCACTGAGGAGCACAGGGAGATGACAGTCGGGGGCACCCCAAACAGCACCTGCTGAGCTGCTCCCAGGCCCATCCCAGGAGCCATCAGCCCACCAACGGAGCACAGGGGCACGCTGGGC
>NW_009945322.1:444-850 GCF_000696875.1 Nestor notabilis
GCAGCGTGTGGGCAGTCACACGTACAGCGGGGCCATGGGGCTTACAGTTAGTACGAAAAGCCACAAGAGCCACTGTGCAACGATGTTGTATGTTGAGGTAGATACGCGGTTCAGTTTGTGTGCTAAAACCGCATTTGCGCACCCACTGAGGAGCACAGGGAGATGACAGTCGGGGGGACCCCAAACAGCACCTGCTGAGCTGCTCCCAGGCCCATCCCAGGAGCCATCAGCCCACCAAAGGAGCACAGGGGCACGATGGCAGGTGGGAACCCAAGTTAAGGACGCAGAGGTAGGGACATCCTGCCCGTGGCTCTCCCAGGGGATGCTCAGCCCCAGAGCGCCTTTAGGGCTGGGGGGTCGCTGTGTTCGGGGCTGGGGGGCACACGATGGGATGCAGGGGAAGAGC
>NW_009945322.1:885-1479 GCF_000696875.1 Nestor notabilis
GGAGGAACCAAAGGCAGGAAAAGGATGGATCTAGGTGACGGGTGCAGGATCAAGTGTGGGAGAACAGATATATGGGACTGAAAAGCACTGATTGCATGTAAATGGTTTGTGGCGGTTTGGCCGTGTCAGTCCCACCCTCTCGTTAAACTCCTTTCCCACGTTGCCCTGGGCGAGGAACTCTTGGTGCCACGTGTGGGGGGTGCGAGGGGGCTGTGGGTGCCAGCGGCACATGGGGCAGGTGAGTGTGTGAGCAGCAGCGGGGGAGCAGTTGGACCAGCCAGCGAGGGGGCCTGGGGCCAGGAGAGGGCTGCCAGGGGCACTGGGGGAGTCCCAGCAGCTGCTGAAGAGGCTGGGGAGGTCCCTGGGGGTCCAGAGCACCACAGGGGAGCCGGCTACTGGGGGACCAGGGGGACAGGAGAGGCTGGGATTGAGGGATAGCTGCTGGGCAGGCTGCCTGAGCCCAGCTGCTGGAGGGGGCCACGCTGTATGTATGTTGTGTGTATGTATAGATACATAGGCACGCACAGAGATGTATGTGCATGCTCACCAGCGCACCTCCATCCTGCTCAGCCAGAGGAGGGGGTGGGATGAGGC
>NW_009945323.1:0-247 GCF_000696875.1 Nestor notabilis
CGACCATCCGAGCGCTGCGCGGGGGGGAGATAGGACAGACCCGTGGGGCACTTGGTTCTGTGTTCTCGCTAGAGTGAAAAAAAAAAAGCCCACAACAGCCCTTGGACTTACTCTGACTATTGTACCTCTGCTCCTCCCGCTGGCTCTATTTTGTGGTGTGCGGGGACGAGTTTCCCGCCGGAACACCTCCTCCCTCCCCTTGTGTCATGGAATGCTCCGGTCGTGAGGCGGTTTCGGTTGATGGCGG
>NW_009945323.1:410-9768 GCF_000696875.1 Nestor notabilis
TTGACACAGGTTTGGCTGCAGTAGGTCTAAGGTCCTGCGTGTGCTGCTCACAGAGCGGGTTTGGCCATTCTCTCACGAGGAGAGGGAACAATGCGTTGGCGTTCAGAGCAAACGCAGCTCCCTCAGGAACTGTAGTCTGTTGCTTTGGGTGCTGCTGTGAAGTTTCAGATCTGCTTCCTTTCAAGTGGTGGTGTGGCAGGCTTCCACAGCAGGTAGCTCGCCTCGAGATGGTTTTTACCACTTTTTATGTCACTTTATTTGATCTCTTTATGCTTTATGTCGAGACTAATGGATTCTAGCTGTTGAAAGTCTGTGTTGTGTGTCATGCTCCATTAGTTGGTGTACTGAAATTATGGCATAGCCATTATTTTTGAGATGTAGGGTTGCAAGACAAGATGTTTTCCCTGTGGGCCCTTGCAGACTAGTTAGTGGAGACCTGATGTGAAAGCACTACCAGTCATGAGGTAGCAATGAAGATTTCCCGTTCCCATGACTACTCTATCCCAGTGTGGGTTTGTGTGTCATTGGTCTTGCTTTTGTCAGATAACCAGATATTTCTGTTCCTGTCACTGAGCCTGGCATACATTTGTACGATTTGGTTCATGAGGGGATGAGAATGTCTTTCAGATGTCCAATATGAGGTATCTTTCATACATCTAATGTGTATATGCTTCAGTCTTGTGACAAAGAGCACGTCAGGTTTGAAGTATTTTTGGTAAAGAAGAGGTGCAAGGCAGGGGCTGTGGACATGCAAATTTGGGTGGTGGGCTGTAGTTTGGCCATTTCTTTTGCTGGATGCATTTCTATGGCATTGATGTTCTGGAATCTTCGTATATTAGGGGAAGACACTGTGAGGATTTTTTTGATTGTTTAATTGGTTGGGTGGTTGTGGTTTTTCTTAAGCTGTCCAGAAAAAGAACATAAAGAATGGCGTGAATGAGAAAAGAGAGGTAGAGCAATGGACACCCCAATCTGTTCTGATGCTTTATCTTTGTGCCTTATTTTAGGGTGTTTGGCAAACTGACTGTTGTATAATCACCTTGTTCCCATAGATAACTTTAGGAAAAAAAGCCTTCCTATCCATCTTATACTTGCTGTACCTAGCTGTTTGCTTAATGCTAGATAAACTAATTTACAGTATTAATCTGAAAGCTTTTGAATTGCAAGGGTGGGATTCTTTCTTCTTTTGAGAAGAAAACTTCTGTCTTGGGTAACTGTCTTTGATAAAGGAAATCCTAGAGTCATGAGGTTCCTACATCTGTTGTGAATTCTGGATCACCTGGGTTGTACTTGGCACCTGGCTGATATTCTGGCAAGAAACAATATTTTAGTGACAGTCATTTCGTTGTCTGGTGCTACGTAATGCTTTGTTGTATTTTGATTTGAAGTCTTGACTGAAAACTTGGGGATTTTGTCACTCTGGGAGCTCTGTGTCTCATGAAAGAGTTAAAGTAAAATTGAGTTTGTGATTAGGCATCTGCAGCTGTTCTACTTAAGCAGCCTTTCCCATCTTTGCTTATAATTTCTGCTGTAGTTCTTTCTCCAATATGCTGTTTTTCTGTGGTTTTAGGATAACTACATTGAGAACCGGTCTTGTTGAATTAAAACCAGTTTTATAAACAAAATGGAGTAAGTCATGCAGAGATAGAAAACTCCTTGGCTTGGAGCTAATTAAATTGGTAGTTGGAAGAACTAGACAAGAATGCGAAGCTGTCCTGGAGCTGGAAGAATTTACTACAAGGTAATTACTGAGGATTAGCTGTCAATATATCCTGTTTCTGAATATGCTGGTGTTGGGATTTTCTGTGTCTCTGCTTTTAACCCAGTGGAATAGCTGAGGAACAGGATGGAAAGCAGAACTCTTACTTCATATATTATAGTTGCTTCACTGTTTTGCTATCAGTACTCCCCTTGCTCCAAGATTCTCAGAGAAAATGATTATGGAACAAAAGGATTAACCAGACTTTTATGAGAAGCATCTATTTAAATATAGAAATGTTACCTGCTAGGTTTGCAACAAATGACAAATATTTGTTTAACTATGTAAATTAAAGCATTCTTAAGATAAAAGCAATAGTTAGGAACATTAATATTCACAAAGTCCTGTGTTTTTCAGTTACATTGATTAAACTGGTTATTTGGCAGGTTTAAATTACATTGTGAAAGCTGCAGGGGCACATTTGCCTGAAGTGCCATTGGGCAGAAATGGCAATCTTATTTTGCAAGGCTTTCATTACTGGATATTTTCATTTGGACAGCAGTTTTATGTAGAACATACAATTTTCAGTTTGGCAGTATGATTACTATTTACAGATAAAATCTTTAGAATTTGTAGCTGCTGGGTCATCTGTTACTTTCTGAATGTGTTAAGAGCTTTGGAAGTAGAAAGTCCTATTACTTGTTCAAAATTTGGATCACATTGCCTGAGAGGAGGCCTTCTGTGAAGCCATTATGTACTTGCTAGAAGTATATAATCCCAGTTTTGAGCATTGGGAGGGTAAATACTATACACCAATGACTATCAAATTAGAATGCTTTCCCCTTCTTTTTTGTTTAAAAGTTTGTTTATGAGACTAATACCATGTTTCCAATCCATTGCCTGTAGAGCATTCTTAAGTATGGAGAACTTTGTTCTGTATGAGGAGATTGGAAGAGGAAATAAGACAGTTGTCTATAAAGGAAGAAGAAAGGGAACAATTAATTTTGTTGCCATTCTTTGCACTGATAAATGCAAAAGAGCTGAAATAACAAACTGGGTAAGTAATGTTTGGTTTTGGGGTTTTGGTCCCTCCCCCCCCCCCAAAAAAAAGAAGCAGCTTACAAAACCCTGTAGCACAGGTTATACAAGAGAAAAATACCGTGTGCTTCCTTACATGAAGTTTGTCACCATTTAGGTCAGCTTTGTAAGATTTTAAATTCTTATCCTTTAAATAGAATCTTATTTTAATGTATTCATTTCTTCATCTGTTTTTACTGTTGTTTAAATCACATGCATAAACCCATGTTTACAGGCTTACTATTTCTGTGATGTGTCAGAGAACTTTTAAGTACAGTTACTTGCGTGTAGTAGTTTGCTTTATTTTGCTGTTAGTTGTGCAAATTCAGTGATAGTAATACCTTCCAGTAAATAATCAATCTCTTACTTACCAAGAAGAAATTATTTTTGATGGAAGAATAGCATTTAAGGTAAATGAATTCTGTTTTGTGAAATCTTAGCAACATTTTAAACATACACCTTCTGGAAAAGAAACTGTAACTGATACAGTTAGACATTTAAATATTTTATTTTTCCAGTAGATAAATTTTGCTTTTGTGTTGGGTTGACCATGGCTGGACACCAGGTGCCCATCAAAGCCAGTCTATAACACCCCTCCTCAGTTGGACTGGGAACAGAAAATATAACAAAAGGCTTGTGGATTAAGATAAGGACAGGGAGAGATCACTACCAATTCATCTAATTCACCAACGTTCATCCAATTACTGTCATGGGCAAAACAGACTCAGCTTGGGGAAATAAATTTATTGCCTATCAAATGAGAGTAGGATAATGAGAAACAAAACCAAATCTTAGCCCACCTTCTCCTCACTTCTCTCTTCTCAGACTCCACTCCTGACTTCTCTGCCTCCTCCCCAATTGGCACAGAGGGACAGGGAATGGAGGTTGCAGTCAGTTCATCATACACTGTCTCTGCTGCTCCTTTCTCAAATTCTTCCCCTGCTCTGGCGTGAAGCCATCTTAGAAAGCTCTCAGGGACACCTTACAACTCAGAGGCCTACACAGGCCTCTGTGGAGATGTAGTTTTAATAGAAATACAGATTTCTAGGGACCTTTGAATGATTGCTCTTGTCTGATAAGATTAAGAATGATGAAAAACCTTCCTTTTTACTTCCTCTTATTGTACTTGCCATGCTGTCTCACACTTGTGTTCTCACTGAAAAAGAAACTAGGAATGCAAGCTTAACTCAAAATTCTGATTTTCAGTTTGTTACTGTTTTAGTGATGCAGGAAGGTTAAATAGTGCTTATAATTTTGGGCTGGGGAACTATCGTCCTCCCCCTGCCCCCCCCCCCTTTTAAAAAATATCTAAAAAGTTAAGAAAACAAGTAGTTGATCTGGAGTAAAGTTGTAGTGTGTGTGGTCCATCCTCCTCCCCTCTTCCCCCCTAATCTTAAGTCAGTATATTGCTTTTTTCTTTTTTTCTTTTTTTCCAGTTATGTATGTTACAAACTTTGTTCTAGGTTCGTCTGACTCATAAAATCAGACACAAGAATATAGTGACATTTCATGAATGGTATGAAACAAGCAACCATCTCTGGATGGTAGTGGAATTATGCACAGGTAAGATAATCTCAGAAGATAAGAACGTATAGAGTAAGTATTTGTAAGAGACTTCTCCTAACAGTTTCTTCACAATAAATACTTAGATCCTTGAAAAAAATATAGTAATTACCTCATTATAAACTTGAGAATCCTATTTTATAGACGAAAGTCTTTTTGCTTGTGGAAATGTTTTTAGAAATGAATTGAAATAATGTTTCTCCTCTGCTTCACTGTTTATGGATATTAACTGTTAACTGATGTGACATCAAACATGATTTGTTTTAATAGCTGAAGAGATAGGGCTACTCAGGGGAGCTTAAAACCAAATTGTGTGTAGTTGGAGGGTAGTTAAGTAAAAATTACTTGAGAGAAGTTTTCTAAGGACTGGCAGCTTTTTTTTTTGTTTTGTTTTCATTTTATAGCACATAGCAAAGACAGCAAGGAGCAAATCAAGTAATAATGTACAAAGGGGAGTTCTGAAGCGAATAGTAAATTTTTAGTTTTCTTCCTGTTCAGTAGAAGTATTTTGAATTAATAGAAGCTTTGGTCTATATGCTTAGTCTAACTTATGGGCACATATTGTTAGACAGACAGCCTTTTATTAAGTACAGCTTGAGCAATTATAATGTATTTTTGACCTTGCAGTATTGCAGTTTGCTGCAAGGAGTGTGTCTTGAAGCTAAGTTACTTACAAATAGAATAAGACACAGATTTCTTATTAATTTTGTAGAGCCTTGAAAACTGTTTTTGAAATATGGAAGGTCTCTCCCACTTGTCTCAAGGTGACTAAGTGAGTTTCTGTTACCAGATACAGCATACTTCTGTGTTGCAGGTTTCACTATTCCATTTTTTTTCTCCTTTGTCTATTTGGTCATATTACGGAGTTCTACATGTAGTTCTCTAGATTACATTGTAAAATCCAGTAGTTAAACACGATGCAAAATTCTTTATTGTAGTTAGGTAATATGGGCTTGATTTCTAAAGAATGGCTGATTTGCTAAACAGCATAAACAAGGCTTAGAAATAAAATAATGTTAAGATTCAGCAGTGTTGAATAATTCAAAGAATACTGTGATGACAGACTTCTACTCTTGCTATTCTCTGAAAGAAGTTACTGAGCAAAGGAAAAAAAGCTCAGGAAAATCTATTAAGAGATTTGGAATAAAAGACCTAGTATCCTTTTCTATGAAGAGCTCTCCTAATCCCTATTTTCATTCAGGAACTTAAATTTGTATCTTTTTTAACCTGCATGATTTGACTAAGACGCAAGTAATAGATAACTCAGAGGACCCGTAATCCACAAAATACAAACTGTAGTCTTGGGGGAACAGGTTTGCTGCAGGAGTAACAATGGACCAAATGAGGTTGAGGAAAGAGATTTTGGGGAGTTGGGCAATATGCAGTTTGCAATAGCAGTCTGGGTCAGGAGGGAGGAGAAAGGCTGTTTTAATAATGAGCTTGTGGGAAATGAGATTAGGAGAAGTCCCAAGTCCAATGATTAGTTAAGACATGAATGGCTCAAATGGGATGAATGTGATGACATACCTGAGAATCAGTGGGATGTGAGGAAGTAGGTAATGGGGAAAGAGGAGAGATTTTTGCAAGGACAGAGAAACAGTAAATATCTGGGGAAATGCATAGAGAGTGTATGTGAAGTCCAGGGAAGAACACAGGTGATAGAGGATATATATGAGGGCCATTTGGAATGCTTTCCACATATAATCTGATCAGAAATGGAGGAAAGGTTGGTTGGATGGACTTACTGGGGAGGGAGAGTGGTGTTTTTGGAGGGACAGAGAAGGGTCTCGTGTCAGGATGAGACTCAGAATGGTCTGAGTCCAGATGGATATGACTTGCTAGGACAGGAAGCTGGGATTTGTGTGAGAAACCTGGAAAGTGGAACTTTAGTCATTGGTATTTTTGTTTTAAATTCTTAAAAGGGGAAAGCATGAAAATGAAAGAACTGGAGCCCATGAGTCAAGAAAAGGACTCTACAGAGATACCATGTGAAGAACAAACACTATTTGCTTCCTCTTAATGTATTTACCATGTTGTCTCACACTTTATTTCTCATTGAAAAAGGAAGTAGGAATGCAAGTTGGGCTCCAGCTTCTGATTTCCAGTTTGTTACTGGTTTAGCGATGTAGGAAGGTTAAATAGTTCTTATAGTTTTGGGTTGGGCAACTTCCTTCTTTTTTCTTCTGTATTTTTACAAACAGGTGAGTTGGGCAGGGTCTGTGAGGAAATTATCTTTTCACAACATACATGTAAATCTAAACTAATGAAGAACAAATAAAAGAATTTATCTGTTGGATGTTGTTGACTTTGGGCTCTTGGAGTGTAACCCAGCTTTGATACTTCTGTTGTCTGTGAATTCCATGGACAATTGCTTGTCATTAGCTTTAGCACTTCTTCACACAAGTTGATAGTTGCTCTTGGTATTGTTTATTCTTTTAAATTATGGAGCAGGGATCTGGTGAAGGAATTTCAGTAAACCCATTGGGTGCTATTACATTGTGACCTGACACAGTTCCTCCGTTTCTTCTTTTCCTTCTGTCTTGTTGTAAAATAAATCAGTATGAAAGTAATTTTGAAGTCGTGCACTCAATTTATTGTAGTCAAGATTATTTTTTTTGTCACAACATTGGAAATGAATTTTTTTTCTGTACATCTTAGATTTTATAACTATTGGATAATCTCAGGAAATATTTTTAGTATTTACTGATATTAATTTTTACTTGGCATCTTTTGAAGAAGCTTGCATTATGTCCTTGGGAATGATTTGTATGGCATCTTCTGTATATGCTTGTGCTGACTATGTATAAATGTATTTCAGGTGGTTCTCTAGAATCTGTTATTGCTCAAGATGAACATCTACCTGAAGATGTGGTGAGAGAATTTGGTGTTGATTTGATTACTGGTTTATACCATATTCATAAGCTTGGAATTATCTTTTGTGAACTGACACCTGGAAAGGTAAGAAGGAGCATTATTTATAGGGGAAACTGCATGTTACTTTGTATGCCATGAGATTTTAAGCCATTATTTCTGTTTCACTGTTTGGAAGAGGCTTATCTTGGGTTGGAGGGCAGTTGAGCGTTATAATATATGTGAAGACAATGAGAGACAAGTCTATAGCTTGGATATTTTATGATCTAATTGATTTCTTACCATGTGGTATATTTGATACAAAGTGATAGATTCTTTTTTGTTTAGAAATCTAAATCTATCACTAGTGTACTGGTTTGAATTAATGAAGGATTTTAGTTCTCTGTCCTTGGACATGTGAATTTGTAATTATACCTATTCTATCATGCTTCAGAACATTTTCAAGTCACAGAAAGTGGTGAGGAAGTAAAATTAACTTAACTTCCTTTGTTAATAACCTTCTTTATTGTTTCCAGATGCCATTTAAGTTGTTGTCTTACTTTTTCATAAAAATACAGATCTTCATGTAGTTTCTGATTTTGTGTGTGTGTGCAATTTATGTATAGTTTTATTATGTATAAATAATTTTACACAATTTATGTATAGTCAAAGTCCATATTTGCTTTTAATTTATGTAGTAACCAGAATATAACTATAACCACAAATTCTTGCTTAACAGTAACTGGTTTTGATCTTGATCTGTAAGTGGTCAGGTTGCCCTTCTCTGAATTTTCTGTAATATCTTGCACAATTATACTCAGTTTCTGCCCTTTGTGGGTCCGAAGCAGTAAAAGATGTATGAATAAAGCATAATGGAGATGAGTCTGTGTTCTTCAAAAGAACAATGTTGCTGTGAAGTACTCCTTTGATCACTAAGTACAGGGTGCTTCCCTCCCTGACTGAATGGGCTATTTCTCCACACAACATTTTAGAGATTATGAAGCTTTTAATGATGAGAATAAGCAGTGATTCCATAGAGAAAACTCTTGTCATCTTTGGACAAAATCTTTGGAATATTCTGATAAATAAAATTCACTTATTTTTTACTGCTCAAATGAAGTTCTGTTTCTTTTTACTATACTTTCGTGTTCCTATACACTCTTAAATAAAGAATGCTCTACTTTTACTTTCTTTTCTACAGTAAGTAGCATCATTGTTCATTGAGATTTAATAATGAGTAAACAAAAGTGCGCATTAAACATCTTAAGGCTCCTATTGTAAGAGTCTAATTTTTTGATTATAAGAAAAAAGATAGTATTGGTGTTGACTTAAAACTTTTCAGTGTTTCCAGTTATAATGATCATCTCTATGTACCTAAATAGTTTGAGATTGTGATTTACTTAATTTTTTTTTTAATAAGTTATTTTATACTTTGTGTTGGAAATTTCATCAGTTATCAGTTTTAGTATATGATACTTGTATGCTGGATCTTATTTGTTCTTCTAGATTCTGCTAGAAGGGCCTGGCACTTTGAAACTCAGTAACTTTTGCTTGGCTAAAATGGATGGTGAAAACTTGGAAGAATATTTTGCTTT
Source organism: Nestor notabilis (assembly GCF_000696875.1). Classification (NCBI taxonomy): domain Eukaryota; kingdom Metazoa; phylum Chordata; class Aves; order Psittaciformes; family Psittacidae; genus Nestor; species Nestor notabilis. Next base: position 9,195 of record NW_009945323.1, read on the forward strand.
AGTTGGATCTGAAGAGAGTGGAAGAGATGTCAGTGAAAGCACTCCACAAAGATACCTGAAAAACAGATTTCGAGGTGCGATATTTTTACTAGCCAAAATTAACAAAAATTAACCAAAGGGACAGAATGAAAGTTGGAAAAGGTTTTTGTTTGAAGTAATTTGGAGAGACCTTGAAATAAAGTAGTTGTTTATTGTTCTTTTGGGGCTGCCTAAATTTCTAGAGAAACCGAAGAATTGATTTTTGTCTTATCACTTGTAAAGATTAATGGGTTTATCTGTGTCATAACAGGAGGTAGATTATTTTAGATTTCTTTTTGCAGTTTGACATCAAATCCCTACAGTTTGCAGTAGGCTGCAAATACAATGTTATTTTTGTCAGAGAACAAGAAAAATTCAGAAACTTGATTTTAATCATCTAATCTTTTATTAGTTGTCATCTCAGAGCATCTCACAGACCTCTGTTTCCAAGATAATAGTGTGTCATAGCAGTTACTGCTATTGAGAAGAAAGCAATTCATGGCAGTATTTTATGGGAACAAGGAGGGCTTTCTTAATACATTGGTGTCTCCTGCTG
>NW_009945323.1:9799-26425 GCF_000696875.1 Nestor notabilis
GAAATACAAGACCTTTAGAGAGATCTTTATTCAGGAAGAAATACCAATCTAATCTCTTTCCTGTTGCCTTTCAGAAGAGCTGTTTTGATGTGTGTGGCTAATGACCTTTTGTTACTTAAAACCCAAGAACAAAAGAGTCCAAAATAAACTTTTTAAAGGACTGTGGATTTGACACTTCTGCTGAGTTTGTGTAATTTTTGAAGAGATTTTTGAGAACTGAATCAGTGTTTAGATGGGAACTACTGTCAAAATGGAAACTGCATATTTCTTTTTCTATATTAAGACAAAAAAGGTTTTGTAAATAAGCTGTTATAATTTGACGTGATGTTTTCGTAGTGTTTTAGTGGGCATATAGCTATAACTAGTTTTGATCAGCGATCTACTTGTCTAGCGACCTTAGTTTTGTATCAATTTTCTAATTTCATGAAGGTTTCTGTCTTGGGCTAGCTTTTGAAAACAAACAAAAAACCACCACCAAAGCTGATGTAGCATAATTATTGCTACTATGTGAGAATGATGTTGGTTTACCATTCTGCTCAATTTACTTGGTTCTGGAGGCTGTCAAGGCATATCAAAACATTCTTTGCATTAATCGCTGTGTTACAAAAGTGTAACACAAATCACCTTGGTTAATAGAAGTGAAATAATCAACAAAATAGTGTATGTAATCCTACATAATTCAGTAAAGGGAGAGAAGTTCATTTGAAACTACTTAGAGTAAAACTTAGTTTTCTTATACTAAGTGAAGATCATCTCTCTCTCACTTAAGTGTGGAGACAAAGATTGAAGTGTTGAACAGGATAAATGCTGAGTGAATGATCAAAGTGCATTACGTGTGCTGTGTTTTGTAGGCTTTCCATTATATGCAGCTCCAGAAGCAATAAAGGGAGAAGACTTCTCCAAAGCCAGTGATCTGTGGTCCTTGGGATGTATCCTGTATGAAATGTTCTCAGGTTGTAAGTTTGTGTATCTATTTAATATCTGTGATAATGGAAGCATAGGTTGTGGCCCCAGAGTAAATGCATGTTGACTTTCTAGGGAAGTTAAGACATAGAAAAACTTAAGACAGGTTTTAAAGATTTCTTGAAGACTGTACTAACTGTACTTAAACAGAATGGTCCTTATCAAGTAATTAAGTGATGTAATACTGTTAAGTTGACCTTTTGACTGTGATCTAAATCTTATAATACTAACCAACAAGTATTGTTTAAAGACTGAGATTTAAAATTATAGCAGACCTTGAATTCTGACAGTGTAATGTTTTTCATTTCCTCAGTAATACATCCTGGGTGCATTATTTTGACCTTTATACTAGTGAAACAGTTTTCTCTTTCAAAACTAGAGTCATTTGGTTTCCTGCAGATAAAGTGTGTACTTTATCTACACATTGGCATTGGCTGCAGCTGGAAGGAGAATTTAATCACAGAAAAGAATTACAGTACAACCTTCTGAAGTCTTAAATAATACACTGATCTCTTGGAGCAACATAGTTCCACAGATACTGAGATTTCTGCCTAGATCTTCTGCTGGTTTTGTCTCATTGCTGATACATACAGGGCTATCATGATGACCTCCGTCTTTTTGGTGTCTTTTCTGTCTGTGATCTCTTTTGCTGTTCATGGTAGGAAAATTTAATTCAAGGGTTTGTATTTAAATTGACAAAAGAACTTGATAAATAAAATTCAGGCGGAGAGTGTTTATTTCTTTGGATGTTTCCTTAAAAAAAATGAGCTCATCGTATCATTGCACCTAACAGCCATTTTGAAATCTGCCTAATCTGTGAACCATACTTCTGTTCGTTTGTAGGAAGACCACCGTTCTTCTCAGACAGCTTTTCTGAATTAATTGAAAAGATATTATATGAAGATCCGTTGCCACCTACACCGAATGGTTATTGTTATTCTGTTATTATTAAATGAATCAAATCAGAATAATACTTAGAAAGTTAAAGTCTTGTTTTGCACTATTTATTCTGAGGCTGATTGCAGGAATCTGTTAGCTGTCCAAATGTTAGCACTGCCTTCCTCTGATAAGAAGTTTCTCCCTGTTAGTGATGAATGCCTATTTCCCTTTTGACAGACAGACATAGCATTTAGTATTAAGAATGAAAAGTAAATCTACTTTCTGGGTTGGAATTTTTATCTTGGTCATACTGGGCATAAGTGATATGCCTAGGGACCCTTAAATAGTAGTGGCTCTTCTCAGTTCATAGTAATGTACTGAAAACAATGACCAGTCGAATTAAAACTGCTGTTGTTTGTTTCAAATACAAAAGAGATTTTGCTTTCCAAGTGAATAAAGTGCATTTCATAGTTCTGAGTTCTTAGAAGTAGAGTCTCAGTTAAATAAGAACTTTGGAAGCCTCTCTTGTATAATGGGGTACAACAATGGTCCTCTTAAAATTATCATTGTTGGGGGAAATTTAATTGCAATTTAAGCAGATTTTGACACTGCTTTATTTTTTGGTAATAGTTATATGATAATTGGAGAGTGCTTTTTTTAATATGAAAACAGTTTTAGTTTGGTGACTGAGTATTGGTGGGATTTTTGCCTTTGGGGGCATTGGGTTTTTTTAGGATCCTTTGAAATGCAAAGAGTGTACATTTAAGATTTTTCATACATTCAGATTTTTTTGGATTAAATTACTGTTAAAAAGGCACTTTAGCGTGATCTGTAGATAATGATTTGATCTACATTTTGTGATGGTTGTTTCTGCTGCCAAACGCTTATCTCCTGTGGTGCTTCTATTTACAGGTTCTGCTTTTCACAAACCTTCTGCTGAGTTCGTTAGTTTGCTTTATGGGTTGCTTCAAAAGGATCCTCAGAAAAGGTAAACTGTCTAATCCATGGCAGTTGTTTATATTGTGCTTTTTCACCTCTGGAGAAATTGATATGGTACTGCATGTGTAGTATTTTGTAGATGACAAAGAATGCAAAAATTACTTCATCCCTTGTATAAAAGAGCAAGTTGTGCTTTTTCTTCTATGAAAACATACAGAATCAATATTTTGATTAAGTATACCTTTGTATTTTTGTAGTTGGTGCTAAATAGATAACTTTGTAACAGGCAGTTTTAAAATTGGGTGGCTTTGTTTTTCCAGAGCAATGGGCACATCTATTTTATGAGGCTTTGATTTATAGCTGATATAGTCATATTGTTAAATAACATGAGATTATAATTCATAGGGTAGCTCAGCTAATGAATGTGTGGAGATTGGCTATGCAGTTTCCTTCATTCTCGGTCTCATACCTCTGTCTTGCCTGAATGAGCCATTCTGATTTGAGGCAAAAAGTTTATCCCATAAGAAAACTTACCTGTTGATCAAATAAAAGCAAACAACTGGTTTAATTGCTCTGTAGTGTCACTGGGTTCAAAACCTAGTCTGGTATCTCTCTGGAGCTGTACTTTGCCACTGCTTTTTGAATTTATTTGTTGCTTTTCAAAAGGCTGAATTGGACAGACCTATTGCAGCATCCGTTCTGGAAAGGATCCCTTAGCCATTGTGGTGGTGATTCTGCAGACACATGCTCAAGGTACTGGATTTTCAAGGAAGACTTCTTTTAGTAAATACAAGCAAAAAAACAGTGAACAGTTTTGGATGCTTAGGAATTGTATCATCCTGTTAGTATATTACACTGTTTGCTTTCAAGAGACTCCTTCCTCCTGTTATGTATGCAGAAAAAAAACAAACCTTTTGAGAAAATATGTTCTATGTGTTGAAAAGTTAGGCTTCTTCAAACCTCCTGTTACCTTGCTGGCTTTGGTTTTTTTTGTTTGTTTTTTTAAATTTTGAATTAGGATATTTAGTGTTATTTTTTTGTTCTTTTGTTCTAAATATTTGAAAGATACTTCAGGTTCCAATCTAAGGCACTAATGTGAAAATAGCATTCTTTTAGAATGCTGAATGTTTCTGTTTTCTGTCTATTTTAACATTCTCTTGTGTTGTTTAATACCTGTTTCTGATCCCAGTGTTGCAGTATTTTTGTTGCTAATATTTATTCTAGGCTCTTTGCCTGTTAATTTTAACACTGCTTTTGCCACCAAGGCAGGTAAGAAGTCAGGATGTATAGTTTATACCACGAAGTAAGAATTTCATCAAGATTTTAGCGGACTTATGTTAACCTCCACCACAGTCATCGTTTTTGAGGAATTGTCAGAGAATCAGAAGTATCTTGATCTCTTACAAAATATTGAGCTATTTGACCTTACTCTTGAGGGATTTCTAGTGCTTCTGAAATACTTGCTGAGGTTTGTGCTCTTAGACTAATATGGCAAATGTAGGACACAGGATGGATACGCAAAAGAAGCTCAGTATTTTCTTAAATATGGATCCATGTATTTTCTTCACAATGTGGGTTTGATGTCCTGGCTGGCCTTCAGGAAAGTTATTTGACCCAGTTCCATGTGAATAATAGAGGGCTATATTAAAAACCCCAAACAACCAAAATCAATAAACTTGCAATTAAATGTGACATGTGAATCGTGACGCAAAATGTAGTTCTTATTGATCTTAATATAGGCTACAGATTTCTTTGTTAGAAGTAGGTTTCTTCTGACTTTCATCTGTGAAGACTGAATGGTCTCTAAAGCTTTTAAAGCTTTATAGCTCTGGTATTATGGGGTAATAATTTAACTTTTCTAATTTCTTTCATGCAAGTTCTACTGAGGGAGCTAAAGAATTTTTGTTGTTCTCCAAGTCATTTGCTATAAACTTATTTTTCATCATTGCCCTTGCTAATATAAAAAGTATGTATATAATATTTCAATAGTATTGTGTTCTAGACAATGCCAGCTAAACTGCATTTTAATAATTGCAACAAATAATGGATATGATCTTTTTTCTTTCTTTTTTTTTTTTTTTTTTTTTTAGATTAATCTATGTAATTAGTATCTTTTATTATACAGCAGTGAAGACAGAGAGTCATCAGTGTCTTGGAGTGCTAAAGAACCAGTGGATACTCCTAAAAATCAAGATAACATTTCATCCTCAACAGCAGATAATCTACCAAGAGATTCTTTTAAAATAGGTAATATTGTTGATGATGTTATTTTGAATTATTTTGTCCTGTTAATTTTGTCAGTCTTGCCAACAGCCTTATTCCCTATTCTTACGTGTTTTTTAAACTTCTGAATGCAAGTTCATATTCTCGTTTCAACAGAAACTCAGCTGGAATTGCGCCCCAAAAATGTGGCTGATGGTGAATCAAATGAATCCATATTTCTTCTCAGGTATGAAAACCTAAAGAACAATTAGAAAACCCTGAAAACCTTGTGTGGTTGGTTTGTTTGTTTTTTCTCCTGTCTTTTAATTTATTATTTTATTATTCAGTTTGTAATGTTTTGTTAGTGTGTCACCTTTTGAATTATTTTATCACCAGTTTAATATTAAGACATCTTTGAAAAGCTGTGAAAGCAATGTGTGTAGTTAAAGCAATGCTTTTCTGGCTTTATTACACTGGATTTTGGAAGTCTTTCCATATCTTAGCTGTCTGTCTAAACAGAAAAACATATTAAGAACATGCTTGCCTTCTTACTTCATATATATGAGAATATGCTTTGAATATGCTTACTTTAAATACACAAGAATAAGCGTTCAGCTTTAGATCCCCTAGTAAATTCTTCCTTCAGCTTTTCATCAGAAGCTATTGGTAGCAATCTATTAAGTACTGCAAGGTATTAAATAAAAGCTAGTGATTGGTTTAACAGTGGTTTGTTTTAGTTGAAGCCTGATCCTATACTAGCTTTCAAGCCAAGAAGATTATCTAGTAAAATAGATGTTGTTCTTATTGTCATCAAGCAGAAATATTCCAGTTTCAAATTAAATACTTTTTCAAGCTTCTCGCATAACCTGAAAGAGGATTTTTGTACCTGATAGTGTATCTACTTTTCTAGTTATTTCAGTTGCTTTTATTAAAGGATTACTTCTCATCTCAATTACAACTTCTGTCATCACAGCTAAAGCTGTACTATTAGTAATTTAAAATAGCATTTGCTATTTGCTTTAGCAGTTTTCAGGAAAGAAAGGCTACAGTGGCATTACAAACACTTCATATAACACCATGTAATCCAAATCATATCATGAGACTATTAAAAAAAACAACCCAGTATATTTAACAACATAAGTACATCTATTTAATACAAAGTTTGAAATATAACGCAAATTTTTTATAATTACTTTATGAAATTCTCTTTTCTTCAATGATTTAAGTTCTCAAAGCTGCATGTGTTACCTACTGGAGTTTTAAAACATTTCAGTGAAAGGAAGCTGCAGACCTGGCACCAAGATTTACTTAGCTGCAGGAGTGGTTAATCAGCTTTTAACAGCAGTAGCTTCTTCTACATGTGTGAAGGGAATAGATCTTACTTATTTCAACTGATTCACTAATAACTTGTCTTGTTTTAAACTGAGAAACCAGCTCAGAACTGGAAAAGTAGGAACGATTTTCTCTATCTCCAATGCATATGAAAGCAAATTAGGTTGAGGGAAAAAATATTTAACAAATCTACATGTTTTGAAGCACGTGGGAACATAGAATAATTTGTTCAGCCTCCTAGCTAGAAATCGTATATTCTTTGTTTAGGAAATAAGACTGCTTAAACTTCCAAGCAGATCCTGATATGTTTTTTACCATAAGAATTAGGACATTTTGTGTAGTTTTATCTAGCTAGTAGATATTCCTTCACTGTGCTCTTTAAATGTAACTTCCTGTTGAAAATAGATAAAAGGTGTCTTCTGAAAAGAATAAGACTAATAACTATGTTAGTCATTTGATCATTGATTTTCATGTGTATCTTTAATTTTGTGTGGTGTTTGTATTTTTAATTTAGTTGCTTTTTCTAATAAACTGAATTGCAACTAAATGTGTATATTACTTTCTGCTAATCAAAAACCCATATTCATTTCAAGTTGATTAAATTAGTATCCTGGCCTGCCAATTTTAAGAATTCTGAAGTTGATTTGAAACAATTTGATTTAAATTAACGCATACTACAAAAAGCAAGTTCACTTGCAGCTTTATGAAAACTGCAAATATGTAAAATTCAGGTTTCTCTTTATTTTCTGATTAGCAGACAGGATTCTTTTAAAGGAAAACTGTAAAGTAAACCCATTTCACTTTCATAAATGAGATTCAGGCAGTTTTTAATTCTCATTACCTAGGCAGGAGCTGTGAGTCAGAAGAGAATAGCATAAAATAAATTAGCAATTTTTTTGTCAGGTTAATTCTTGTATGCTGTTTGTTATTAAGAATTAAGATAATGATAATTTAGGATCCATTTTGGAGAGTGACTGTGGGTGAGAAAATAATCAAATTACATTCATTTAACAACAACAAAAAGAAGTCACCAAGTCCCTTCTCAATTCTAACTGACAAACAAATCCTAACCTTGTCAGGACATATTTAAAAGCAGGATGTTCATGTCCAGTTGATGGATCAGGCAAAGCATTATTTATGTTTGTCAGCTTTGGAAGATTACTGCATAGTGTGAAAGTTTCCAAAAAGCGATAAAAAAGTAGTTTGCAGTGGAACTTAATCTGTACTCTTTGTTTATTTATCTATTTATCGTTCTTTCTTCTAAGTTCTCGTCCCACACCTAGAACTAGCACTGTAGTAGAAGTAAGTGATGCTACTACTGTCCCAGTCCAGAATTCTCCACAAAGAGATTCGTGCTTGAAAAAGGTGAGTAGAAAAAGGGTATTAAAGGGTGGTGATATCTTTAGAGTTAGAATTTTAGCCTGGAATCTGTGGTAAAGTCACTTTTTTTTTTTCTCTGTCCTTCCATAATTATAAAAGGAAAGCAGTTCCTACAGTGTGCAAGTCATTTGGAAAAAAAAAAGAGAAAACAAATTTGCAGAACTTCAGTTGTAAGGGTTAAAGATGCTTAGTCTCCTTTTTTTTGCCCACTGTATAAAAGGGATAATGCTGTCTTCTTTTTTTCTTAGTCTTTCTTTTTGGACTTGGTGCTTTTTCTTCTAACATGTTTCTGTATCATAATTCTTAGCTGGCCCTATCTGCTACTATATAAACAACAAGTAATTTAGATTATGTTGTTTGCATGGCCAAACTGTGTGATATAATGTTGATAGGAAATACGTTAGGAATAAACATATACTTTTTTTGTTACAAAAACTTTCTTTTTCTTTTAGGCTAAAAATACATGCTCAAGTCAGCAGGATATGGAGTCAACACTGAAAGAGCTCATTTACACTGAATCTGATCTTATCATAACACCAATCATTGACAATCCAAAGGTAGAGCAAAATCAAATATAAGATTCAGAAACTTGTGAGTGAGGCTGTTTTTGCAGCTAAATCTTTAAGCAGGGTGAAACACCTTTCCTGTATTTCATAATTCTCATTTTAAAGCAGTTCCACCCAGTCATCTGGCAAGATCTCGTGCAGTCTTTTTTGGCGATCTTTTATAATCCTATTGGGTTGTTAATTTGGAGAACTGAGTTATTTTGGGATTGAATGCTAACATTATTTAATGTCTTACAAGAAATAGAAGTTACTAAATGCAGTGTTCAGTGCTTTTGTAGGTTTGTTTTCTGATAACTTGCTTTGATATCTGTTACTTAAATGAACACAAACAGAACTGTGTCTTGGTATACTCGAAATAAGGCCATCTATGAAGCCGCCTAGGTTAGGAGTTAGACCCTTATAGAATAACTTCTTTTACTCTTCAAACTTCAGATATGATAATGTTTCTCGTAAATACAAACTTATTTTCTCTGGAAAAGGAGACCTGAAGTTACAAGAAATGTCCATCCAGTTGAAGTCATATGGATTCTAATGTGATAACAGTTTATGATGATTCTCTTCAGCAGAGACTGACACTTGCTTGACAGCAGAGGGAAGACTAAAAAAGAATCAGAGTTCTGCACTACAATGATAATTTAATGTGCGTGCATGAGCACATGTGTGGTATTGGTAGAAGGAATAATAGGCAAGACCCCCACTTTATTCCTTTTATTTCTGTGCAAAAGAAATTGAAGTCACTTTAGCAACTTGACTAAGTAAGTGTCAGATGCTGGAAATGCAACATATGTCATTGGAAGGGAGCCTCAGTTTGTTAAGAATCTCTTCACAGCTTTTAGTTGCTGTATTGCTTTAGTATAACCATTCTTTTGTTTGTTTTAATAGAAATCCTAACACTTTCAAACGTAAGAATCTTTCACAGTTAGATAAAGAAACTACCCAACAATAATGTTTTAATATGTTTGGAGCACGTTGTTGCCAGTGTAGAATTTCAAAGGTAATTATGCATTTGAATTATGCCATCTCTCCAAATTCTCAGTTCAGTCTGAGGACTCCTCCACAAAGCCCTTCACTGCTTCTCTTCTTACTAGAAGAGATGAGATTAGGGGTAAGCGTACATACTAATGTGCACATGGAGACTAATCTGCTTGCTATGCAAGGCCAGACTCGGAATTAATGCAAAATAGCCCACTAAATTCCAAGTCACTGCATACTTGGCAATCTGCAGACAAAAGGATGATACTGACACCTGGTAAAGCTGAAAAGCTTGCAATTTAATTTCCTGGAAAGGGATTTGCTAGATGCTGGCAGAATTTTAAAAGCTGAAATGTCAGCTTCTAAAATTTCCGTTTGTTCTGCAGATCTGTGGAGTTAAAGACCTTTTTTAGCAAACAGCTCTCTAGTTACAGCTAGGCTTTGTCTGTCAAAGGCTAAATTCCAGTATACAGTTACCTTTTTTTGTATGCCTTAGTTACTGAAAATCACACTCAAATGCTCAGTCACTGGGCAGCCATCCATCAGAAAATGATGTGGGGAGAAAAAACCCCAACACCTTATGAATGATTAGTTGGTGCTAATAATCACTTTTAATATTCTAGAATGATCTAGCATATATATATATATATGTGTATTTACTGTATGGCATCCTGTACAATTTTTGCATCTTTGTGTTTGCATGTTCAACTACTAAGAGATTTCCAGAAATGTATTACAATCAGTTGTAATATGTCTACTTATTTTTCCAGATAATGAAGCAAGTACCAGTTAGATTTGACTTGAAAACTTCATATATACCAACATATTCAGGTATAGATCTGCTGAAGTTGTTGAAACTTCATTTCCTTCATACGATGTTACAACTTGCTATCCCAGAACCTGTAGCCTCCCTCTGTAGATGATAAACTGTCACAGTTGCAGAACTCGGAACTTTCCTGAAACTGAGGTTGTAATATTTTTGGCTAGACCAATTTTGAGTAGACTTTTTAAGTGCAGACAGTCCTATGCCCTTCTTTTCTTTTCTGCCTTCTTCAGTAACAAGCCCATGCTCAAAAGCTATTAAAATGAGAGAGTCAACACTGTTTAAGTTTGGGGAAAAATAATGTGGTTTTTCCCATGTTATTTTTTGTAAATAACTGAGATATTCCAACTGCGATATTCAACCAAATAGATTAGAATTTGGCAAAGATGGAAAAGCAAATGAAAAAAGGATCTTGAAATATGCAGTGTTGATCAGCTGTAATCTAGGCAGCCTTGACAGTGCTACCTTTAATCATGAAATGTTATGGGAATCATGTTCCAAAAGAGAGAGTTTGGAGTTTGTTTTGTTGTTGTTAGTTTTTAATGTCTAGAAAGGCTGTTGTTATTTTTGAAAACAAAAGGCTCTTCATTGTCATGAGTCTAATGTTTCTTCCCCTTGGAAAATTTCCTCTGGTCTATATAAGGAAGTATTATTACACTTTACTGTGCTTACAGCCAGATATGTAATCCTAGAATTCATATAGCATCTCTTCCTAGATAAAAAAGTTCCTTTTTCTTTCTGTAAAGTGTGTGTTTTAGAGAGTTAATTTGTTGAAGAAATTTTAAAGTTGGAAAAGGACACAGTGTATCGCAGTCTCCCAATCAAGACTGTAGAAGGTGTTTTTCATTTGGTTAGTGTTCTAGGCAAAAATGATAAGATTCAAGTGACTGGGGCAGGGGTGGGGGGATAGTTTTTATTTCATATTGCATTTAAGTAGCTGAATTATTGCACTGATGTTCTGATATGTTTAACTATTGCCTGTAGATGGGCCAGTGTTTTTTGTGCTTGTAACATTTTGAGAGTTGTAGCTTTTTTCCTGGACAACATTCTAATTGATGAGCAGCATCAAATTTGGTTTCTTTGAAAACAATAACGAATTAAAGACAGTATGGAAAAATTAAGATAAATACCTGAAATCCAAACCACTTTTCACCTTTATGAATGTAAATTATGATTGCTTTCATCAGTAGGTGTTATTACTCTAGTGTAAAATTGGAGTAAAGGACAAAAGACATATTTCTAAATATTCCGTACTAGAGTACCTCAGGATGGCAGATAAGATATTAATCATAGACTCATAGAATGGTTTGCGTTGGAAAGGACCTTAAGATCATCTAGTTCCAACCCCCTGGCATGGGCTGAGACACCTCACACTAGACTGTGTTGCCCAAGGCTCTGTCTACCCTGGCCTTGAACACTGCCAGGGTTTGGAGCATTTACCACTTCTCTGGGCACCCTGTGCCAGTGCCTCAGCACCCTCACAGGGAAGAACTTCTTCCTTATATCTAACCTGAACTTCCCGTATTTTAGTTTGAACTCATCACGCCTTGTCATATTGCTACAGTCCCTAATGAAGAGTCATTACATATTAATAAATAAACAAAAGTGAGGGAATGTGTGGCTTCTAGAGCAACGTTACCCATTGAGACTGATAAGGAAGTCTTTAGAAAGATATCTATTCATGTACAGTGGTCAGTGAATTGAACCACAGGATTTAAGTTAACCATCCTAGTGACTTCATGTTCCTTCTGAAGTCCTCTGTGTTGTGTCCTTTGCTAAGGCTTATCTAGATGGAAGCCTACCTATACGAGTACCTATACACGTTTTCAGTTTATTGATTCTGAGGAAATTTTCCTGACTTTCATTAGATTTGGCCTCAAATTTTCTCTAGTGAAACTGCAGTTTCTTATTAAGACTTAGTAATGATTACAGACAACTACTGCCTTTCCTAAATATAGTGCCAATAAATGTTTACTTTAATGAAGTCCAAGGCCTTAGTGGGGTTGTGCTTTAAGAAGTATTTTGAGGCTCTCTGCTACATTTTTGTGCTTTGTTTCTCCTCTTACTACTACTTTGATTTTTATAATCAACGGACATGAATAGGTAACATTTTTGTTTAATATTTTAAGTACTAAAATGATAAATGGATGAAGACTTTGGAACTTGTTTATCCATGGTGATGTTACTTTCTAGTGTGTTAAAGCATCATCAAAATTCCATTATCTTTAACTACTTGTTTGCTTCTTATGGTTAGCTGAGAAGTTATCATCTATGAAGGACATGGACTGGAATGACTTCTTGCAACGAGTATGTTTACTGCTTGGTTCTCCCGAGAAGAATACAGGAGCTGCACGTTCTAAATTGAACTTACTGTGCTATCTGTGTACTGTGGCTGTCCACAAGGAAATTGCAAACAGGCTTATTAACTCTCAGCTGGTAAATAATAAAGTTTTGAAGGAATTAACACGGTTTACTTACTTGCCATTGTAACAAAAATCATCTGCTTTTAGTTATATTTCAAGAAATCATCGGTGTACTGACAAAAATGATATGACAAATTAAGTACAAAATAATGAAAAAAAAACCCCAACTAAATTCCATGTCAGCTTTTATAAAAGAGCTGAGGGAAACTAATTATTTCTCCTTTGATTTCAGATATATTTTTATATAGATTTGTTATATTAGTAAAAAGGTTGGGTTAAAAATTAACCTTGATGGAGAGTGAAGTAGATTATGATGAAACATTAGTCTTTGTGAATCATTAAAGGACAGAGAAGACTGAAAAAAGTTAAGGATTGAATTGCTATATCAATTTTACTTGGCCATATATCTGTAAAGAATAGCAAGAAAAACATTCATTAAGCCCTGCTTCACAGGGTGAGCATGTTCTCTGAAGAGTCTGATTTAGCATATACATGAATGGTGGTTTCACCTTTCAAGAAAGGTTTTCTTCCTGACAAACAATTGTACTAGTCTCCTCTGTAGTGGATTAACATATTTCTCAGGTTATTGCATGGTGCAGAAGCGAAATAGACTTACTCTTCTCATATGTTCCATCCCTGGCACCGTTCAAGGCCAGGTTGGACACAGGGGCTTGGAGCAGCCTGGTCCAGTGGAAGGTGTCCCTGCCCATGGCAGGGGGTTGGAACTGGATGAGCTTTAAGGTCCTTTCCAACCCTCACTATTCTGTGATTATGTAAAAGCATCACAGAGGCCATCTTGAGATGTGTGCTTTTCAGTTTATTTAATAAAAAGTAAGCTACCTACCTTGTTTTCTGCATATAAGTCATATTCTAACACATGTCCTCATTGGATCTAGAGATATTAAAGACAAAATTGCACTGCCTGAAAAATTCAGTGAAGAACGTTCAGGTTGGAAGCAATGTAGGTCTTCTGATACAGAACTCATGTGAAAACAGCAAACAGAATTGCTGGAATTTATTGCTCCTTTATTACTGGAGAAAATTTTTGGGGATGGGAATTCAGTAACTGAAATTGCCAATTAACAGAATATTTTAGAAATAAATAACTATGCAGTTTGGTTCTTATGTGGCTGAATGTGTGTCAGCAGTCCAGTCATTGTTCTAGTATTTGTCAATTATTTTTGTCCATTATCAGAAAATAAATTTATTAAATAGTTGTTGGGTAATACTATGTAATGATCTTTGTAAATGAAAGTATCAGGTTTTTTTCCCTCTGTATAGTATTCTCCATTATGAATAAAAACTTTTTTTTTTTTTAACACACTGTGGTATATGTTTAGCAGTTCAGTTTAAGGCAAGAATATAGAATCATAGAATGATTTGGTTGGAAAGGACCTTGAGATCAACCAGTTCCAAGCCCCTGTCATGGGCAGACACACGTCACACTAGAGCAGGTTGCTCCAAGCCCCTGTGTCCAACCTGACCTTGAACACTGCCAGGGATGGGGCAGCCACAGCTGCTCTGGGCACCCTGTGCCAGCGCCTCAGCACCCTCACAGGGAAGAACTTCTGCCTTAGATCTAACCTGAACTTCCCCTGTTTCAGTTTGAACCCATCAGCCCTTGTCCTATCACTGCAGTCCCTGATGAGGAGTCCCTCTCCAGCATCCTTGTAGCCCCCTTCAGTCACTGGAAGCTGCTCTGAGGTCTCCACGCAGCTTCTCTTCTTGAGGCTGAACAGCCCCAACTTTCTCAGCCTGTCTTTGTACAGGAGGTGCTCCAGCCCCTGCTCATCCTTGTGGCCTCCTCTGGACTTGCTCCAACAACTCCATGTCCTTCTGATGTTGAGGACACCAGAACTGTACACAGTGCTGCATTTTTGCTTTCAGGGTTTTTTTTTTTTTTTTTTTTTTTTTTTTTAATCGATGTTTGGACAATACCTACAGTGTTTGTCTATGATATTACTGATATTTTGATTTATTTTGTGTATCACTGGGACGTGTCAGATCATTAAAATCCACTAATATCTATTTATCTTCTTTAAATTACAGTTTCCTGTATTGATACAGCAGCTGCGTGCAGCCGCCAACTGGGATATGTAAGTAACTTAATTTTCAATTAATTTGTTCAAATAAGGAATTATGACTGAATTTTATTAAAGATGTTCTTTAACAGGATATTTAAGTGTCTGAGCCTCTCAGACTGTTGTGGTATCTGACTGACAGTGTGATAATAAATAGTAGAACACTGAATATTTTCAGCGTTGAATTCATATATTCCAAAGATTATAGAAAACCTCTAAAAATTTATCTAGAAGTCATATAATTTAATGTATGAAATACTGTTACTGAAAATCACTGACTAAACCAACCCATACCATAATAGTGGTAAATTAAATATCGCTTTTTTAAATGCCTGCCAGAAATATTCCAACGCGATAGTGCCCTCTGCTGTTTGTTTCATAAATGTTGATTTGTTTTTTTATTCCAGCTTTTTCTTTAATGAAACATTTAAAACTGATTTGCAGATACAGATCTAATTTCAGTTTCGTCAGCTATACTGAAAAGTTTGTAGTGATCTATAGGGGTTTCCTGTGTTACAAGAAAACTGAACATGAGCATGACTGATTAGTGAGACCATAACAAACTAAAGAATCTGCATTTTTCAGTGCTTAAGGAATGAAATGCCCTTATCTAAGAATTTATTGCTGGATTGAACTGAAATTCTGAAATAACACTGGCACAAGTTGCCCAGAGAAGCTCTGTCTGCCCCATCCCTGGCAGTGTTCAATGCCAGCTTGGACACAGGGGCTTGGAGCAACCTGCTCTTGTGGAAGGTGTCCCTGCCTGTGGCAGGGGGTTGGAACTAGTTAAGGTCCCCTCCAACCCAAAGCGTTCTGTGATTCTATGATTCTATAAGAGGAAGATATGAGCTGTAAATAGCAATTCAAGTATTTTATGCCCTTAGCAATCTGTGTAAAACATAAACAAGACATAATTGTTTTTGGGGTATCTTTGAAATAGTTATTATGTACCTGCTTTATTTGATATGCAGACGTGTCAAAGTTGCTCGACTGATTGGTTTACTGGCATTACACACATCTGAACTTGGTGAAAATGTACCTGTTTCTGAGGTAACTTTCCTTTATTTTCTTTGGGAGAAGGGGATAGGGGGGAATTTTGTTAATGTTTTTATTGTTTATGGCAGAAACTTTCACAGTTTTTTTCTGAATCCTGCTTTATTTTTTTCTCGTGTAAATGGGAATGCAATCAACTTGATATGGGAATGTAATTAACTTGATTAGTTAAATGTATAAACTCCTGAGTTTATTCTATGTAGCTGTGGTTCTGATCTTACAAAACTACCCACCAGTGGTAGAACTAGCCTTTTTCTGTCCTTTCCAGAAAATGAAGTAGTCACTGTCATACTTCTCATGCTTGTGTGTGTAACAAGAAGCATTGACATACTTGGTTATCTGGAAATGTAATTATTATAATTAGTATAAAATAGTGTAATTGATTCTTAGAAATCCTTTTTTCCAAAAAGCAATTGAGATGGGACTCATTTGAGATTCCTCAGAGTTCTTGAAGAATGGATGTAACGAAGGGCAAGTAATTTTCTTTGGAGAATGAAAATATTTGTAATCTGTTTCTTCATTTTGCATGCTCAGTAGCTGAGTGAAACAGAAGACTGATCAAAGTGATCTTACTGTCCTTGTTTGCATGTGACACGTGCATGCAAATTGTGTAAACTTGACAGAATCTGCTATTTAATGACTGTTTAAAGAGTGAATATGACATTATTTCTACTTTATGAAGTAAAGTCAGGATTTGAATGGCATGGGTATTTGAATGTGAGAAATGACTGCTAAACCCACATAGCAACTATGCCTCCATACAGTGCCGATCTGGTCATCTGGTTTGTCAGAACATGTAATTATTGGTTAATAGCTGACTTTTTTGGCAATACAGCTAAGTAAGTTTTTGTTGTTGTAGGTCCTTATGGTTTCTTCTTCATAATATTAAGAATTATTATGATTACCTTGCTATGTTGCTTAACACTTCAGTTCTGCAGTGAAATCTGAATTGAAAGCATTATTTTTTTTACCTAGGGTTCTTTGTTTTCTAAATTTTACAAAGTGGGGAAAGA
>NW_009945323.1:26456-28612 GCF_000696875.1 Nestor notabilis
TTGATCAAAGTCTTTCAATATTGACAGTTGAGTGTCAGTTGAATTCCAGGTCACAATTCAAGTGCACTCTTGTACGTGACAGGTTTTTTCTGATACTTCTAAGTTTCAGTGAAAATACTCAAAAGTAATTTTGAGATATCCATAGCTTAGGATGATATGAACCCATGAAGCAGATTTGTAGTTCACTTGTTCAAAATTGGTTTGATAAATTAAGAAAATGAACTTCATTTTGTGTCATTCCTAGCAGCTTGTTTCCATTTCATATCTTTAGAAAGCAAGATATCCTGAGCATAAGTAGGAATTCACAGCAACAAAAGGTCATCAGGCTTTGGTTTTCTTGGGAGTGTTGTTACTGATACTGGATCCGTGTTTTACTGGTCAAAAGTACAGCTACCTGTAAGAAGGCCTGAGCTTGGTGAAAAACAACTTTGTCAGATATATTCTGTCATGAAAATGCTATAGTTCTGTGCAGTCCAATAAATCAGGGTTATTGATTTATTCATGTTGACTGTCTAATATTTTAAAACACTTTTAAACCATTTTATGTTTATTTAGGTGTTTAGCACTAAAATAATCCCCAATAGATTTCCTCGCTTCTCAGTTTCCATCATAAAAGATACATATCCTAGTCTGCTTTGTGTGTGTGAAAGCAGTAGTAGTTTTACATTGAGCTGTAATATTTTGTTCAAAATATTTAAATTTAAGATGAACGTAAAGGTAGTTCACAAATAGAATTTAATATTTTTAGAAATACGCATATACTTAAAAAGTCTGAGACCAGCAACATTTAAACTGAAGGACTAGAAATGAAAATTAATTTTTATTACTACTTTCTGGCCCCATCTTATGTGAATTAATTTTAAGTTTTCTATACATTGATTGGGAAAACAAGGGTTAATTTTTTTTAATTACCAGATCTGAGTTTTAATACTGTTTGAAAGGCACCTACTGAGCTTGCTCTAATGACATTCATTCCAAGGCTTTTTTTCCTCCCAAAGTAACCTCTGAATTTTAAAGATATTTTAGAATGCTCTTACAAAATTACATTGAGGAAAAAAATTTACTCCTAATATTTTCCTGTCTTTGAATTTATTTTGCATATTTAATCTAAAGTGAGGAGGCAGTAGGCAGTAAACGACACTTGGTAGTTCATTTATAGGAAAAGTAGAAAGGAGTCAGGAACTTCGGATCTAGAGAGCTGGGTTCCCGTCCACTTCCCCCAGAGGAACTGGATGAACATGTGAGTTTGTTGAACGTTCTTGTGGACTGTCAATTTATGTCGTGTGATGCTTCAAATGCAAACCCCCCCACAAAACAAGCCTTTAACTCAGCATTATATACTGTATTAAAGTATGCTGTAATTTACCCTCATAGGAGTCTGCTGATGCTCCAGCTGAAGTTTCTTGGTGGCTACTGTGATTTAGGAAATCTCAGAACCAAGCTGTAGCTGGTCAGAACAAGACAATCTAAACCAGCTCTCTCTGATCCAGGACTTACAGACTAAAGATAAATGAGTGTTTTATCTACTGGTAGTTCCTTCTCTATTTTGTTTCCTCTTTCATTCCTAGTAGCTTCTAATACTGTTTGCTTTTTTGACCCCTGTTATACAGAGCTGATCTCTCTATAGAAGTATCTCCTATAGGCCCAAATCTGTTCCCAAGTGTGAAAAGTCAGTTCAGAGCTCATGAAGCTGTGATCCTGGTATTCTTTTTGCCCCCTATGTATACCATGCTACGTACACAAAGCTTTGTTTCCATTTTTTATCACTTGGTCACAAGCCTTTTGCAGATTTTTGTTACCTCATTATGGGCTTATCCAATTATTTGTGTTTTCTTTTGTATTTTTAAAGTACCGCAGGACCTAATAGACTTGTACAGGACGTGTTAAAACTTGGCTCTTCATTTCTACCCTTTTCTCACTTTTATGCAGTTATACATTTATTTAAGGATAGTTCCTGTATCTTTGAGGTTGAAACTGAACCAATAACCTTGCTTAAGTGATTGTTAAACAGTAGTAATATTAAGAACTGAAGAAGTAGAAAAACTTTAGGAAAGAAGCCTCATCCTCATTTTGCAGACTGAAGTAAACTTTCACATACTGTATGCCAAAAGCCTCTGTTATTTTTATATATATATATATGTATGTGTGTATATATA
>NW_009945324.1:0-3667 GCF_000696875.1 Nestor notabilis
ACTGTGGTGCGGAGCTTTTAGGTGATCCTGTGGTTCCTTGGAAAGGCTGTTTTGCTCCAAGTGACCCACTGATCGTAGGTTGACCAGGAGCCATAGGAAAGCAGTTGACTGGAAGTTTATTTGTTGGCGCAGTGAGCTGCGTTCAGTCTGCTCCTAGTTAAACCAGCAATCTTCTCTTTCAGTTTCTCCTGAACTCCTGTAGGCACTGTTCTTCAGGAGTCCTTCCCAATGAGAGGATCCGGAACATTGGCATCTCAGCCCACATCGACTCAGGGAAGACGACATTAACGGAGCGAATCCTCTTCTATACAGGCAGGATTGCACAGATGCATGAGGTTGGTTTTCAGAGGTCTCCAGAGCAAGAGACACCCTGCATGGGCTGAATGTGCTGGGTGCTGTTGCTCTGACTCGTTTGTCTTCACAGTGTGAGGGAGCTGTGTTTGGTGGGTCCTATGAGGCTCTTCTGGCCAAGCTGAGAATGAATCCTAAAAATCTGCTGGTTTCCCTGATACCCCTTTATGGGCAGGGCAAGGGCATGGAAAGCAATCCCTCCTTCACTGCAGTGTCCTCCCTCTTTCAGAATACTGCAAATCTTATTTCAGGACTTCCTACTCCTTTGCCTCCTCCCTCTTTCAGAATACTGCAAATCTTATTTCAGGACTTCCTACTCCTTTGCCATCTCTATGGTAATTATACGATTGAAGAAATGTGTATCTTTTGATATAGCCAAAGATGACTGTGAGAAGCAGTGCATAGGGAGATAATTTTTAGCTTCAGATTTGTTACCTTGTTAAATTCACAGTAAAGCATAATTTCTCGCAGACTTCTGATGAGCTTTTTCAGGAATGAACCTCATAAGAGCCAAATACATTAAAGTTGCAGATGAAGCTTAAAAAAAATAGACTTGCTTGTAGTTGAAGAACTACAAGCAATTCTGGCACATCTGCTTCACTGCATGAACGATGATGCTCAGTATAGAAAGCATCACTCTTACACATGTAAAATTATTGGTAAACTCTTGGACTGAATTCTGAATTTCCCTCACCCCCCTTTTTTTTTTTTTTTTTTTTTTTTTTTTTTTAAATTATTCCCTAAGGTGAAAGGTAAGGATGGAGTTGGAGCTGTCATGGACTCAATGGAGCTAGAGCGACAGCGTGGAATCACAATTCAATCTGCAGCAACATACACTATGTGGAAAGACATCAACATCAACATCATAGACACACCAGGTAAGGGCAGTTCTGAACGTGTTGGGATTGCTGTTCCTTCATGTGTGAATAGCACATGGTCCCTAAGGTGAAAGGTAAGGATGGAGTTGGAGCTGTCATGGACTCAATGGAGCTAGAGCGACAGCGTGGAATCACAATTCAATCTGCAGCAACATACACTATGTGGAAAGACATCAACATCAACATCATAGACACACCAGGTAAGGGCAGTTCTGAACGTGTTGGGATTGCTGTTCCTTCATGTGTGAATAGCACATGGTGCTGTCTTTGGGGTCAGTAGTTTCTCAGGCTGAGCTAATGTGACTCTTTATAGGTGCAGACTGATTCTGTTGGCTGTTGCACTTTGCTTGTATGAGAAAACAATTTCTCATTACTTTTTCTCATCTGTGAGTAATGGGTATTTTTTTATTATTCAGGGCATGTGGACTTCACAATTGAAGTGGAGAGATCTTTGCGAGTTCTTGATGGAGCTATCCTGGTACTTTGTGCTGTTGGAGGAGTTCAGTGCCAGACAATAACAGTGAACAGGCAGATGAAACGTTACAACGTGCCATTTTTAACATTCATCAACAAACTGGACAGACAGGGCTCTAGTCCAGCCAGAGCAGTACAACAATTGAGGTATTTATCATTTAAAATTATTTGTGAAATAAATCTGAAGTATTCACATAGCAGGTTAACTAAGAATATTGAAAAGGTGGTTTTTAGATCTGAAGTTGCCATCTAGAGGGTAATACCCTATTTGAGATGAAATCTTAATCTGACCCATAAAATATCTCAATTTTCTAAAGACAAACAGATGTTAGTGTCAGCCTGGGCTTGCAGTGACCAAAATTTGGGGGTTTGGTATTTATGACTTTGATGGAACAATATTTGGAGCCACTTTGAAAATGGCTTTTTAATTTTTCCCTAGATCCTGGTAGCAAATATGCTGCAGCTTACAGCAGGGATGGTTTCTAGTTCGGATAACAGAAGTCCTGCTTGCTCCTTACCTGCAGTTTCTCTGTGCATAATTTGATCTGTGAGATACATGCATTAATACTTATTAAGGGGGAAGCAACTCCCATAACCAAGTAATTAATCTGAAAACAGTTTGCGTGGCCTTCTTTCCCCTGAAAGTCACTCAGTATATCTGTTGAGATATAGAGGGCTGGCCGTCACTCAGGTTAAAATGCAACTAGGCATTTTTCATCAGTACTGGTAGATTTTTGGCACTGTCCGAAGGAGGAAAGAGAGTGATTCTGTAGGAGCAGGATATTTTTCAAAGACCATCTGGAGCACATGTATAGAAACGAGTTTTTTCTCTTGAGCTAATTTATATTTGCTCACTTTTTCAGGTCCAAGTTAAAACACAATGCAGCTTTTGTTCAGATTCCAATTGGGCTGGAGGGAAACTTTAAAGGAATTATAGATCTCATTGAAGAAAAAGCTATATATTTTGATGGTGAGCTTGGGTAAGTTTTGAAACTTGCATACTTCTTAGCTAGAGCTAGCGTTTGTATAAGCAACTACCTACAGTTTCTCTTCAGAGATGAAAAAGCTGGCTCTTTGGGAAGTTAGGGATGTGGCTTGTGCCAGGGCTGAGGTATCGCCCTTCAGCTCTCCAAGTTACAGCAAAATGATTCTGCAGGGTCGGGTTTAGTGATGGGCAGTGGTGGCATGAATTGTGTGCTATCTGCAGTAGTGCAAAGGGGTGGTAGCCACACTTGCCAGCCTGAGAAATAGGAGAGTCGCTTTATAAGACTGGAGAAGAGAAGACTGCGTGGAGACCCCATAGCAGCCTTCCAATATCTGAAGGGGGCCTATAAGGATGTTGGGGAGGGACTCTTCGTTAGAGACTGTAATGGTAGGACAAGGGGTAATGGGTTTAAACTTAAACAGGGGAAGTTTAGATTAGATATAAGGAAGAAGTTCTTCACAGTGAGGGTGGTGAGGCACTGGAATAGGTTGCCCAAGGAAGTTGTGAATGCTCCAACCCTGGAGGTGTTCAAGGCCAGGCTGGACAGAGCCTTGGGTGACATAGTTTAGTGTGTGGTGTCCCTGTTCATGGCAGAGGGGGTTGAACTAGATGATCTTAAGGTCCTTTCCAGCCCTAAGTATTCTATGATTCTATAATGGGAACTGATAACATGGGTTTGGTCTGAGCTTTCTGGGATGAAGGTAAGATGTGGGTGAGGTTGTTGAACAGGTTACCCTGCATCCTTGCAAACTCCTACCATGAGCGGGAAAAAACCTGCTAAAGCATCGAAGATAACATGTTGATATTCCTGTGTGATTTCCTCCCCCACCCCCATCCATGTCAACAATGAATTTTCTTGGTCAGGCTGGTCATCACAGTGATTAATGATTGAAAGGTTGATTCATGCGGTATTCCTTTAAAGTGGTTATGTTATTTTTGTGTGTGTAGCCAGAATCTTCGGTATGATGAAATTCCTGCT
>NW_009945324.1:3698-19039 GCF_000696875.1 Nestor notabilis
GCTGAGGCTGCAGAGAGACGTCGGGAATTGATTGAATGTGTTGCTAACTCAGATGATCAATTTGGGGAGCTGTTTTTGGAAGAAAAGATTCCTACACCTGCGGAGTTAAAGGTAACTTTATTGTGGTTGTTCTTCCTTGTAGTACTATTACCTCGCTGTTTTCTCTCCCTGTCCTCCTCCCTTTCTCATCCCCCAGTAAAAAGTTCTTGAAGTCATGAAGAAATTTTTTTTTGCTTGAGTTCTTTGGTGTGAGTGCCACCTCCCACAGGTGGACACCCACTTCACTCCCTGTTGAGGGCCCATTCCAGATTTATTTTCTTTATTTTCACTGAGAAGTCTGAGCTTGTGTGTGCCATTTAGGGACCAGCAGATGGCTCAAAGATACAGCTAGTCATTTTGTCATTCTGTTGCCTTGCTGTGTTACACCTTGATGGCTTTGACTTGCTTCATGTCCCACAGCAAGTCAGTTGTTGAGATGCTGTAAGTTGTCTTTGTGCCTAGGAAATCCTGCCTTGTTTTGTATTTGCATTAATTACATTCATCTGAAGTGAAAAGAGCAGTACGTTAGAAGGGAACTGGAATGATCTGACTTGGAAACATTGGAGGAAACGAATCTAGGACAAAATACAATTCTGTGAAAAAGAGAGTTGCATTTCTTGAAAGTGGGGGAAAATTGCTGCATGATTAATTTTATTAAATACTTCAGATATGAAGTGGCAGACATGCCAACATAAAGGGATGCTCACAGAGGTAATGAATAATGTCATTTTCCAGATATCAGATGGCTGTAGACTGAAAGTTACTTGTTCTTGTGATAGTTTGATGTCACCATTTCTTCAAGTGCATGTCCATGTAGTAAAAGGTGGAAGGGAGGCCTAGGAAGATCAGCTGCGGTTGTATAGTCTTTGTGGAAGTGCTGCCACTCTTCAGTCCAGGATGAGATCCGTTGTGCAGTTCTAGGGAGGCTGGGTAGCAGGCTACTGTGTGTTCCTTTGCTTAGGCTGTTCTGTGTCAGACTTGGCAATCTGCACATATTGCTGCAGATCATTATGTGTGATGGCAGCCCCTTCTTTACAGATTATCATTGACTAATGATGCCTTTCAAGCTACTGCAGTATTAGCTTTAGGCAGGACAGGCACAAAGCTTGGCTATCCCAGCATGAGCATAAGAGAGCCTGTGCTGCATGTGGACCTGCTTCTGCTGTGCTGTGAGCATAAAGTTAATCTGAGGACATGTACCCATAGAGAAAGAGTGCTAAGCTGGTTTGCATTCACTGCACAGCCCCATGGAGTGGATATGTAACTCAAGACAACAACATGTGGCTGTTGACATGCAGCAGTCTGCTGGGCTTTGTGCCTTGGCACACGGTGGTGCAAGGGAACCGTACCAAGGGCTGGATCTAAACATGATTGGTTTTCCCTCTTAATGCATGCTCAATGCGAGGATTTGTGTGATGCAGCTTGCTGTTTGTCACCACCTCTTGCTAGTGTTGGAAGTTAACTTAAGCAGTAATCTTCTAGTGCCCACTGTTACTAGTTATTAGTCAAAAATTGAAACTGCTACAGGAGTTGCTTGATGTGACTAAATGAAAAAGTGAGGTCTGAAGAGCCTTGTAGACAGACAGCTTTTTCTAAGGGAGCTGCTGTTGGAGATAGAACAGCTTGTCTTTGAGCAATGATGTTGCACAGAGTCTCCCTGGGGCCTGGAGCCTGCCTGACATGGCACTTTCCACCTCCTTTTGCTTTTATTTGCCTTTGCTAAAGAAGACAAGCTGATAAGCAGGAGCTGCTTCTCTGAGTGGAGCCTGCGAGCCCAGCTGAGTTTGAGTCATGTTATCACTGAGGTTGCTACTTTAAAAATAGCTTTGAAATTTAAGTCCTCTTCTAAGTATCTGGCTTGTTAGCAGTGCCTGGTTGCCTCTGTGGTTGTGCTTTCCCCATTGGGGTTTGCAGTGCTTGCTTGCCTGGAAGTTGCCTGCTCTGTCTGTTGCAATGTAGAGGACTGGGAGACCCTCAAAGCTGATGGGTCTTGCAAGTCTTCTGAAGGTTTGGTTATCTGAATCTTCCTGATCCCTGAATTTTGATTTCTTTTTAACTTTGCTACAAACCTTGGGTTTGGAGGTGTTTTGGTTGGGGTTATTTCTCAATTGGTTTAGCTGATCTACTGGTGATTAATGTCTCTAGGAGGAGTATGCAGGAATCTCTGTATCCCAGCTTGGCTTGAGACAAAAGCACAAGGATTTTTTTAAAAGTACTAAGAAAACATCTCTCTTATTGATAACCAGACATTTAGTTATTCCATTAATTAAATATTATTTTATGACACCTGAGCTATTCCTGTTACGAAGCAGCTCTTCTCGCTTTGATAAAGACAGAAATGTAATAGCAGTTTGAGAGACCTGTAAGGATCTGTCCTTCACCTGGCAGAGAGAGTGGTACTGGTGTGATGACACTGTATTGCTGGAAGAGGCAAGAGATTTTTAGCAGGAAGCTGTTTATGATAGCTCCTGCTGGGGGGGAAATCTGTTACCAAGACAGATTTGTCTATTCAGCATGCCTCTGCTTCCCAGTTCTGAAAGCCAATTAATTATAGCTCTAATGGCTGTAGTATTGCAGATGCAGGTTAATTTGTACTAATATGTCCCTGAAGATGGATTTTCTTTCAGTGGCCAGCAGCCAAGTTTCCACTGAAAATATCTTTTTGTGGAAGTGATGCTAAGTATCACTCCTGGATGCCACAGTCGTAGCATATGATGTTTGCTGAAGATCAGCTGCTTAAACATCACCTAATTTGCTGCTCTCCATAATACTGCACTCAAGGACCTGATATGCCCCAGGTACTCAGTGGGGCACTCAGTGACTAAGATCTTTACGTGAAAATAAAATTACATTTTTCCCCAAGGTAATTGTTGATGAGGACAAATTGCAGTCATGTTGCTTCGTTTGAAAACATGTGGCCTAATAAAAACACCAGGCATGAGCACAGCCATATTTCCAGTGCTCTGGAGAACAGACATGGGCAAGATGAGCAGAATTGATGATGCAGGATTTTTACCTTGTATTATTTTTGTGGTCATTACGTCAACAAATTTAAGGAACCACTTTTCTCTGTTAATTATGAAGATAGCTTAGCCATCTGTCTTTAGGTACTTTAAATAATTCCCAGGTTAGATGATGTGGTTAACTAACTTGCTCTATCAAGGAGAATTCCTTTCTTTTAGCTTATCAAAGATGACAGGAGCTGCTTTTGGTTGGAGTGGGGGCCTCAGTAAGCACAGGGAGATGGCATCCTCTAGTGGCAGGGAGAGGTGGGACATAGGTGGCAATCTCAGCTTCAGTAGTTAATTCCATGGTGGGGAGGGGGGCAGATAGCTTCTGTCCACCTTTATGAAAGACATCTACAATCACTGTTACGGAAGCTGTTGATGCTCAGTTCTACTTTGCAACATCGTGTAATGCTTGGGTGAGAGGTGCTGAATAAGCATGAGATTACAATGCAGTTTATCTTGCTCAGTTTGCTAGGATGTCCTGGAAAGATTCCCAAGACATGTGGTGCAACTTCAGCAGGTCTGTAGATGAATGTGAAGCGATTCTTCAGTTACGCTTTTTGAACATCCTTCATAAAAAAGTGATGATTCACTGAGCATGGCACTTATCCAAATATTCCTTCCCTACCTCTTTCAGAAGTTTTCCACAGTTTAAGGAACTACAGAGATACTGAAGCATCTCCTCTGACTTCCACAAATTTAAACATGTTTTGTTTCCTGACGTTAACTAAACATGGAGAATGAGACATCCAAAACAGAAATAAAGAATACTGACTTTACCAGCAGAGAATCAAGAAACATTTTCTGAGTATTTGGAGGTTATCATAATATTTATTTTAGGCATTTTCATTTTTCAGTTGGATTAAACATGAAAGGAAAAAAAATCTCACACTCCTCTAGAATTCTGGTGAGAAAGTTTTACGGGAAACTCTGTGCAGGGGTTGTACAGGAGACTGTGTGGGAGCGGGTACTTAACATCAAGAATAGAGATGACCAGCAAAAAGACCATCTGACTGCATCAGACTCCTGAAGTTGTTGCAGGAGGAGAGTAATGCACTGGTATTTTCCAGCTTGCAATCAGAAGAGCAACACTGAAGAAGTCTTTTACCCCAGTACTTGTGGGAAGTGCTTTAAAGAACAAAGGAGTACAGCCGTTGCTGGATGCTGTCCTGGAGTACCTCCCCAATCCTTCAGAGGTTGAGAATTATGCTATCCTTAACAAGCCGTAAGTATAGTCACGAGCATATGGAGTGATCTTGCAGTCGGGCTTCAAAGCAGTGTAATATGTAGCAGGAAACATTAACAAAATACATGATCGTTTCCCATTTGTATTAAGTAATGCCACCATAATTTTGCACAAACTGCCAAAACTAAGAAAGCTTATCTCTCATTTGAGGGTTTATACTGGTATTTTTAGCATGTTAGTTGTTAAATTTGAAAAATAATTATCTGATTAGATAGTTAGAAATTAATGGCAACTCTTAAATTCATGCTTACAGTAGAGGAGAGAGCATATGAAATGTGTAAAGAGCATTTTATTCTTTGGATGTGTTTGTTGAAGTAGATGTACCTTCACAATTAAAAAGCGTGAAACCCAACATTAGACCCAGTAAATCGCCCTTAACATTTCAGTTGTAGCTTAGAGGCAGCAGTCAGGTCTTCATAATGTGCTTGAATAGTTCAGACAATATAATCATAGCTGAACAGAAATGATGCTAATAAATACAGTTTATGACTTTTCCTACCAGTGGTTGCCTGACTCTTCAACTCCTCACTGCTGCTGTGTCTCTCATTGCCCCTAATGTCTGCCTGCTAAGATAGACTAAACTTCCCATGTGGCGTGCATTGTCAGGAGAGATACTGCAGTGTCTCTTCCTTCACTCTAAAACCAGACTTGCTAATGAGTTGTGTCTGAGTATATGATTAATTGCTTTCATGGCAAAATAGTTGGATGATACATAGGACTAGTGAAAGTTGTCACAGTTTTGACCTCCTTTTTGGGATCTGCTGCAGTTTCTCTGAGATACTTTGTGAGCATATGAGAGCTACATACGTATCTGTAGGTCTCTGTTATAAACCTACAGGCCCTTGGGACTTGCCAAGTTAGGGCTCACGTTTAGAGGATGCTGCTATGTTTGCTTCATAATGTAAACTCCTCTCCATCCCTGTTTTTAAGGGATTCTGAGGACAAAACCAAGTTCCTCTTGAACTCTGCACGAGATGATTCCCGACCTTTTATAGGCCTTGCTTTTAAACTGGAGGTAAGCTGTTACTGTTTGCCTTTCTAATGCAGCAAACCCACTAGAGAAGCAAAGCATTTCCTGCAAGAGTTGGTGTATGCAAGTTCTACTTGCAGCAAGCTACTGGTGGCTTGTCATTGATGTCTGGGAAATGCCTTTCATTTGTGGGGGAAAGCACCCATTTAGTTTATCTTGCTCAGTTTGCTAGGACATCCTGGAAAGATTCCAAAGACATGTGGTGCAGCTTCAGCAGGTCTGTAGATGAATGTGAAGAGGTTCTTCAGTTATGCTTTTCAAACATCCTTCATAAAAAAGTGATGATTCATTGAGCATGGCACTTACCCAAATATCCCTTCCCTACCTAAATGCTTCTTTCAGAAGAGTTTTCCATAGTTTAAAGAACTATGTATTTTCAGCTAACTACTGTATTTTCAGCATGTCTATTTGTGCATGTGATGGCTTTTTCACTTGGCCACTGTGTATATAGTAAAGCTAAACTGAAAGTTTCTGGAGAATGGATGTCCATAGCATTACCTAGATGATTTACTCAGTTATATAGTAAATATAGTATAGCTAAACTGAAAGTTTCTGGAGAATAGATGTCCATAGCATTACCTAGCTGATTTACTCAGTTTCTTGCAAGTTTCCCATGCTACCAGGATCTGAGCTCTGTGGAGCAAAAGTTGTACTGCATTGTGCTAACCTTGGAGTAGAAAGGAAAGTATTCAGATTCATTATTGGTGGTTTGACTAGAAAACAGAATGAGTCCAAAAAGATGGTACTACCAAAACTTGTGTTAAAAAAAATAAAATCAGCTTATATTTAAATAAAATGTAATTTCTTTTTAAAAACTGGTTTCAAGCATAAATTCCACTAATGTGTCAAACACTGCCAATTTAGAAATTTTAAAATGGGTTATGTCCCTCAAATACATCATGATTTTCTTAGTTAAAACCTGAAAATTTGCAAGTTTTTTGGGCTTATTTCAGATACTTTCAGAAATGGAATGCAAGAGAGTCAGAGGGGAAAAAGTACACAATTTTAATCAAACAAGTTATTTGCTACGTGGAGGGTAGCCGTTCAGATTTCATATGGACAGGACTGGCCAGATTGTTAATTAACATATGCCTCTGCTGGGAAGGTCTAGGAGTAGTTAAGCTGGTGAAGTAAAGAAAATTGCCAGGAGATGCCAAGTTCCATTCCAGAGCTAAGGGAAAGCTGAGACTACGTCAAAAAAAGTTTCATTTACATGTCTAGTATGTAAATTCAAAACAGAAACATCCAGTCAGTCAGTGCAGATGATGCTTTGAATAGTAGTAGTTTTGCCTCCCAGAATGATTATATCTGACTGCTAATGAATTTTTATTCCAGGCTGGCCGTTTTGGGCAGTTAACCTATATTCGAGCTTATCAGGGGATGCTGAAGAAATCCGATTATATATATAACACTAGAACTGGGAAGAGAGTGCGTGTACAGAGACTTGTCCGTATGCATTCAGACAACATGGAGGTGAGAGTGAGAGGTACAATCCACACAGATTGCCTTTTGAGCTGCTTTCACCAAACCTTTCAGCTATTTCTGAACGATGTGATATGTCAGAGTTCTGCTTTTGTTGTTAATTCATACTTGCCTCTAGCACTTAATAGAGCTCTGCAAGAAACTGGAATGATCTCTAGTGTATTGCTTCCACTGAAGTGGAAGAATCTTTGCCCGAGAAACATTATCAAATGGCTCTGAGGTGACAGCTAAAGAAAGTCAGCTGTGGTATTATCCTCATACTCTGTATTTCTGGGAGAGGTGAAATAGGATTGGCAAAATACACACAAAAGTTTTTTCTTCCACAGGATTACTGAATACAATTCTGAAACTAAAAATTGATTCTCAGACAGCTGCACATACTAGTCTTTCCTGTTTAAAATTCCTGAACTCCATAGGTGGGTCAGGACTGCCTGATGAAACATCGTATGTTGCTTGCTTCATATCCTCAAACTAGAGTAAGGTAACATCCAAGCTGAGGTCTCCTTTTTGTGCTTTGAATAAAGAGAGAAGTTTAACAGAGCATTTTATCAAACCTTCAATTTTCAGAGTAGCTTAACTTCAGGCTTTTTAACACAGTGTTTATATATCTTCTTAAATCCAGGTGTGGGTTGTAAGGTCTTTCAGTGTTATCTAAATAGTAAACTTTACTTTCTTAAGGATGTAAATGAAGTTTATGCAGGAGACATATGTGCGCTGTTTGGAATAGATTGTGCTAGTGGGGATACATTCACTGATAAAACCAGCACTGACATTTCCATGGTGAGTACACCTTTTCATCTGTATGTCTCATGCATTGAAATCTGCCAGGATTTTGTCATGTAAGTTTGTAATAATTTGTTAAGTTTAAATATTTTCTGACGTATATACAACCGCAAGTACTTCTTATGATTATTTGTTATACCTCATGGAGCTTGAGTATATGGAAGTATGGTATGGGCAAGAGAGATACACACCTGTTTGCTATGCTTGACATCAAATATTATTTCAGTGTTAGCAAACTGTCTTGGGCTGTTAGAATTGGATGCTGTTACCCAAAAGTATTAAGCTATGTATTTGTATATGTATTTAAATACATCAGTTTGGGGGTTTGTTTGTTGGGGTTTTTTTTATTTATATATATTTACAAAATCTCACAGGAAGTAGACTTCTCACCAGTGTGAAATCCAGGTATCATCTTACATCTAAGAAATGGTGTTGGAAATACTGTGGCTGGCAGTACAGTATGCATTATGTTATAGCCTTGTAGTAATCCTCAGCAGAGTTATGTAATTTTGTTACACTATGATATTAGATATAAGGTAGGTAAGTAAAACAGTCATCCCTGTTTGTAAGCCTGGGTTCTTGCGGCCAAAATGTTCTGGAGAAATTACAGAAATCAGCAGGTGTAGTGGAACTTGGTTGTATGATCTCTTCCTTTATGGCCATTGCAGGAATCAATCCACATCCCTGATCCTGTCATTTCAGTAGCCATGAAGCCTTCCAACAAGGTAGGAGAAGCCTATGAATCAACCTTCTAACTGAGTTACCTTCCTTTGCTGCTTTTATAATTCGGTGCAGGTTAGCAGCTAAATTGGGAACCACAGACTAAAATGAGCAGTGTTTTCAAATGTTTTATCTTAAGTACTTAAGAATGTATCATTCAGATAATCCAGCATGTGACTGCATTAGACGGCATCCCTTAGCCATAAGGAAGATGCATGTCTTTGACCTGGATAAACGTGGACTTGAAGTAGCTGGAAGGATAAATACCGTTATAAATGTGTGGCTGTGTTTCAGAAAATAACCTTTTGAGAGTCAGAGTGCTAAGCAGTTAAGAGGAAAAATTTGAGGCCTTTTTGTTGTGCAACTTGTAGATATTGAGTTAATGTTTTTGTGTGTGTGTCATTGCTTTTCAGAATGACTTTGATAAATTCTCAAAAGGCCTGAGCCGCTTTACAAGGGAAGATCCCACTTTCAGAGTCCATTTTGATGATGAGAGCAAAGAGACCATTGTTTCTGGAATGGGGGAACTGCACTTGGAAATCTATGCTCAGGTAATTTGGAAAGCAGATTCTATGGACTCTACTTTTGCTCGTTTTCCAACCAAGAATTCTTCTTCCTTTCTGGCTGAGACCAGAATTTATCTGCAGATGGCCTAATTGATGCCAGTCTTTACTCCCGATTTTGTAATTGGGTGCTTATGCGCACATCAAGTTTACAAGATGTTTGGAGGTGTACAACTCCATTTGCTTTAGTGTAATCAAAGTTATCGTATGACAGCTATTTTGAGATCTTCCCAGCAGAAAGCACTAATTAATGTGAACAATGCTAGCTGCTTAGGGAAGAGCTTAACTTCTTAATCAACTTTTGAAGATTCTTCCTCTCCAGTGGTTCTATTTCGAAGGCTTTTGTAAATTATTTCAGTGAAACTTATGCCTGGAATATTTTCACTGTTTGGTTCAAATCCATAAAAAATGTATTAAGCACTATGCTTTGCTTTAGCAGCCTTTGGTTATAATTAATTTTACTGTTGGCTATTTCCTATAAAAGAAATACTCTTATTTCTGTGGTTTTAAATATATCATTCCATAATAAGAGATTATGCAGGCAGGAGTGAATAGTTAGAATAATTACTGATTTCTTTGTTTCTTTCAAGTTGATGTCTATATTTTAGTCTAACGCAATAGATGTATCTGAAACGTTGACAGAATGAAGAAAAAGTGGATTTTGTCTTTAGAAACTTAAATTTGAGTAAAATAACTAATGCTGTTCCCTTTTCCTGTATCTAAAGCTATAAAGCCCTAAACAAGGTTGACTGCAAAATGACAGTTAATAATTTGTGATGTTAAAAAAAAAAAAAAAAAAAAACAAACCCAAAAACCCAAACACCAAGACCCCAGAAATCAGTCCAGCCCCAAACCAAAAAAACTGGTTAACCCTGATTAAGTTTCTCATGTCAGAAAGATCTGTCAGTAAAATGATTTCCAATAAATTGTTCCAATTGAACAACTCTGTATTTCATTCTTCTCCCACAGCGAATGGAAAGGGAATATGGTTGCCCCTGCACCATGGGAAAGCCAAAAGTTGCCTTTAGGGAGAACATCTCTGCCCCTGTGCCGTAAGTATTCTTTCTGGTAACACAGCTTTTTAAAATTTATTTTGATGCAGACTTTGATTATGTAGCAGGGAATTTGCCCTTTGGATTATCAGATCAAAGCCAATGTACAGGAAGAGTTTAACTGAGGAAGAAATCAAAGTCCTTAACTCCTTCATACCTTGGTTGTGTATCCACCATCATCAACTTATCTGCCCTCCCTTCAAATGCTTATTGTAGCGTTTGAGCTTCTTCCATTGCAGTATCAGGTGGTCCATTATTCCGATGCATGTTTTGGCTGACAGCTCTCCCGTGTCACTTGAACACCATGTTGTGGGTGCCAGAGAACTGTCATTTGCCAGGGAATGATCTCCTGTGGGTAGAAAATAACACTGTAGAAAGCGATACGATATTTTCTTTGAGCGATACCAAACAGGAATTGACTGCTGCAGTACAGCCTTACCTGGGCTGATTATAAGTAGTTGATCAAGCACCAGCAATAGCACAAGGTAAGCACAGTAACACACAGTCCTGTGACTTGTCCAAATATCTGAAGGTCTTCTACAAGTTTTATTTCAGCCACTGTTGTGCTCCATGCTGCTGCAACTACATTTTTCTTGCATCTTGGCAAGTTCTGCAGCTTGAGCATGTCTGTGTTGGATTTCCCCTCTTACTGTTAGTGCTATTGCTATTTTGGGACACCTGCCCTTCACTGAACAGAGCACAGTGAAGAACCTGTGCTTTTGTTCTGCAATTAGTTAGCTACTACTTCTCTGGAATTTTTCTTCATAGAAAATTTAGGAACTAAAAGCGCTATAGATGCCTCAGCTGAGAATGTAGTCAGGCAGGAAGCAGTAGAGCTGTCAGTGGGAGATAATAATCTCCAGTTATTATCAGTGGATGATTTATTACAGGAGGTTGCACGATTGAGAACTTCTTTTTCAAATTTTCTGTATTTTTCTTATGAAAACACTTGCTCAGATCTCAAAATTATGATGGAGAATAGCATACAATGTAAATACTGTTTTGGGAACCAAAGTTTCTGCTGCTTTCTTCCATGAACTGCTGGGTTAGATGATGCATCTATATATTGTATAAGTAGTATAGAAGCGCTGTGCAGCTCCAGCTGGAATACAGCTAAGCAGTCCTGGATACTGGCAGCTGCTGCTTCCCTTTATCTCTGGCCAGTTTGGCAACAGTACTTCCCAGGAGGAGAGGGCTGTGAATGACCAATATATTGAACTTCTGCCATTCCCAAGAAGGCCCAGAAATAGCTGAGGATTACTGTTTGCTGACCAAAAAAAAAAAAAAAAAAAAGCTTTTTAGAAATGAAGACTTTACCTGGGATACCATTTCATGAAGTAGAATCATGAAGTCAAATTCAAGATACTCATCACTTCTTTTCTGGAAAGACAAGATGAAAAGGGCTGAATGCAGGGCTTATCCTCGCCTTAAAAAAGTGACTCAGTTCTCTTTGAAATACATGAAAGAATTTTTATGATAACCAAATGAAACAAATAAAGCAAATGGAGCTTAGTCACTATAACAAAACAAAAAGATTCTGTTTTCTGTTTCTGTGAACTCCAGAACTGCACTGGAGAGACTGAACATAGAACCTGTGCTAATTCCTCCCTTAAGGAAGCTAGATTTAGCTCAACTTCAGGAACTCATTTGGGAAGGGAACACCTGATCCTACAAGGTGTCGATTTAACCCAAATAATCCTAAATAAAATTGTCAATAGGTTAAGTCTTGGAACACACTCCAGAGGCTTTACAAGTTATCAGTAATTGTGTGAGCGACAATGCATACACTGGCCTTTGGAACATACTCTTCATGTATCTATTCTTCAGGGAAAAGGAACAAAATTACTGAAGAGAAATGGCAGCTGATTTAGTTTAATAGTCTTATGTCTGCCTTATCCTTAAATTCATCTGGTTTGTTAAAGAGGGTTTTTAATCTTGTTCATGCACAGCCCTGCAGCATCTGTGAATTGCTTTAAGATAGCCATCAGAGGGAGCAAAACCTTAACAAATCGTGCTACCAGAATGAGTTTCTGCATTTCTTTCATAGCCAGAATTTCATGGGAATTCACTGGCTGTTCCGAAGGGCAAATCATGTGGGCTCTAAAAGTCTGTTCTGAAGCCTCCTGATCTTCTGGGTTTTCTAAATGTGAAACCCTGCTTCTTTACCCTAGCTTACATAATAAATTTCCTTGAATTTCAAGTTGACCATCCCTTCAGGAGTTATTCTCAACTTATTGTATATGTCCTCCAAATAGAGAAGAACGGGGAGGATCTATTGTTAAATTTTATTAATTTAAAAACAAACCCCAAGCCTGCTGTGACAACAGCGTTTCTGAAAGCAAACTGCTTTATCAGTTAAGCCTGTTCCAGGCAAGACATTTCCAAGGCCTGTTGATAGTGGCAGCTAGTGACTTACTTAATTTGAACAGCTACAGTGAGATCTGCCAGTTATGTTTATTGCTTAGCTTAGGGCAGATCCAGATCTGCTCAAGATAAACCCTTCACCTGTAACCATTCAGAAATAAGTGAAAGCAGAAAATATTTTGCTCTGAAGTATGCTGTTCCCTTTGTCTTGTGACACATCTTCCTGAATTAAATTTTCTTATCATAACTTTAATCAATGCTCATCATGCTAATAAAAGTCATAGAGCTTGACTAAAAATTAATTTTAGGTTGCCCCCCCAAAATACTTAAAAATCAGTAAGTTTGGTGAGAACAAAGTAAACCAGGTAATGATGAGAGTGGAATTACATCAATACTTTCTTTCTTGATTAGCATTTTGTGGTGAACAAACAAATGGATGGAGACTGCAGTAGTGCAAACAGAAGCACTGTAGATTGTTTTATTGAATCTGAGGTACAGCCCATTGCTATTTGTCTGGACACAGCTATTGCAGAGACATCAAGCAGTATTACTGTGACTGATTGCTAGATCATGGTGTAGATCAAGATATAAAGGACAGTATTCCAGTGCATCTTATGCAGATGCAATAACACTGTCAGTTTGGCTTACACTATAGATTAAAAGCAGGAAAGTAATATAAAACTCTAATCAATGCGATGACCTCAAAGTAGAGAGTCAATTTTCTTAACTAAGTAAGTGTAAAATGCTGCTCTTGCTAAGAAAACATGGCTTCTATAAGCAAAATTATGAAGAGGAGTGATCTAAATCAACACTGAAGAACTCACGATTTGCTAGAAGGAAGGATTAGGTCAAACAAAACCTAAACACTGGCTTAAAAATGAACCAGACCAGGAAGTTCAGAGACACCTGAGGTTTCTTACTTAACAGCTGTAATCCAGTACATGTCACAACTCCTTAGCTCTTAGATGGTATTTTTTCTTGCAGGGCGTTGATGATAACTTACCACTTGCTTCACATGTTTAATTTGGGCAAGTTGGAACTTAGTGTTTTCAGTCGAGTTCTGCCATATCACATAGCCAGAGGCAACCCATGCTAGCAGACGGACAGGCTCCATTTCTGGGGATATGTTGCCATGGTTGTCTGGCAAACAAAATAACATACATTAAGCAAAGTTCATGTAGTTGCAGCCATTAACAGAACCTTATCACCTAACAGTAAGGCTTGGTGCTAAAGTCGCTCACTTAGGTTCCTCACTGGGTGTCATAGATCTTCCTTATAATTGTGGAAGAGCTGCTGCATCACCACTGTGTTTTCCTCCCACTTCTTTCTCTTAACATACATTCTATAAGGTCTTCAAGACAAGAGTTGCTCTAAAGTAAGAGCAGACCCTAGTACTACAGCAGAGGTGTCTGATGTACTATGCCAAGGACAGGCACAAGCAGTGAGCAGTACGCTGGTAAAGGAAGAGGTGACAGTAGCAGGTGGTTTTCAAGAGTAGTTACATGTAAACCATATAGAGGTTGTGGATTTCAGAAATTATGAATAAAATTACTAGTGTTGTGACAGACACACCACCATGAATAAGAGAAAGTGAGTCAGCATGTGTTCAGAGTAGGGCTAATGGCCTGATCCCCCTCAGCTCTGGCTTTCATAGCAGGGAGTCCCATAGAGATTGTGGACCACCACCAACTGAGCTCAGGTTTGCTTCTGGTCATGGAGGATGCTGCCTCGAAAACTTCCTTCTTGCCCAAACCCCTTCTTTGTACCTGGTATGTTTTCTGCCACAAGCTCTTTTTCCAGGCTCTTGATTCGATTGTAGAATATGTTATCTGCTTCATCTGTGTTCTTTAGTTCTCCTTCTATTGTGAATTGCACATCTGGAGCAATGTTTTTGTTGCCCAGATGATAAAGAATCTCAGCAGTGCAGTTAACAGTACTGTCCTGTTACAGAGTTAATTACGTGTATTAATATTTGATTAAATACATGTATAATATTGGTAATTTGTAGTTCTAAAATTTTTGGTTTCTTTATGTAGCTGCCGTTTTCTCTTA
The DNA here is from genome assembly GCF_000696875.1 of Nestor notabilis. NCBI lineage: Eukaryota > Metazoa > Chordata > Aves > Psittaciformes > Psittacidae > Nestor > Nestor notabilis. Next base: position 18,038 of record NW_009945324.1, read on the forward strand.
AGTCTGGCCCATAGAGATCTGTAATTATTTAAGAAAAGGTTAAATTCATAATATTTCTGTGAATATACTATAAGGTCAGTGTTCTTTCTGCAGTGATAGAAAGGGCAATGGCTGTGGTGCAGAAGAATGTTACTTGGGCTCTTCAAGTGGAGTAATGGGTTCAAGTAACTGCAGTTTTCAGTTGAATGACACTGAAATGTCCCTGTCATCCTTCAAGCATTTTCTTGTGTTACAGTAGTAGGTACCAGATGCTCAGGGGTTTTATGGTGAGAGAAATGGGGGGTCCCTTATGGTAAAATTTAGCCTTTTTTTTTTATTATTTTCCTGATTTTGCAGTATAGAAAAATCTGAAGCATGATGTCAAGTATTGTTAACTGGTGTGTTCACTGGCCTCAGCTAGGATTAGCAGCATAAAGCGATGCATTTTTATTACGTGCCAGTATGCCAGCTTCTGCCCCCCGAATGTGTTAGTTAAATAAATGTGAACTCACTTTGTCAAGGACATCTTCTAACACCAATTCCAGGTGGTACTTATGCCCAACACCATCGATGTCCTAAATAAGAAAAACATTCAGAACATTTATTTAGTGAAATGACTTTGCATTGTGGAAAATATTCTAGTTTCTGTGAAGCGCTTCAATGGTGTGATTCTCTGCAGGGCCATGCAGAGTTAGGATATTCTTCTAGTTTTTCCTGCCATGTTAAGATCACTTGTGTACCTGGTGTAGCATCTGATTAGTACCTCTTCATCCACCTCTAGTATGCTATGTAAGTATACTACTTATTTGCCCAATATTTGGGCTCGCTGTGTGACGCTGTCCAGTAATGTGCAGCTTGGCTCAATACTGAGGTAAGTTTTACCAGGGGTCCTTATATTAAGGCTGTGCTGTTGCCTTTCTGAGGCAGCCTTGCCCTCCTCGCAGCCTGCGAGTCAGCCCCTCCGCCGCGATAAGCGAGGCCGCCGCCCGCGTTCGGGGGCAGATAACCTGCCAGCGGCCCTCA
>NW_009945325.1:0-6400 GCF_000696875.1 Nestor notabilis
TGCCGGCTGGGCTTAAACCACGACACCCTTGTTAATGTTCATGAGGTTCCTGCCAGACCGTTTTTCCTGCCTGTCGAGGTCCCTTTGGATTGCAGCATAACCCTGTGGTACATTAGCCACTCCTCCCAGTTTTGTGTCATCTGCAATCATTTACTCATTTGTAATCCTAATGTGGAGTAAAAATCCAAAAGATAGTCCATGGAGTTGCACAAGTGTATGACTAATCTGTACAAATCTTTTGATGTAACCTTAATCCAAAAGTCGATGCTAGCCACTGAGTTGTGACAATTCTTCTCCTCCCTCTTCTTGATTCATAGAGTTCACAGCTTGTTATATGACGGCATTACCAGAGGTGCACAACCCTAAGAGTTTTTATATGATGAGGAACAAACAGTATTTTTTACCGTAAGTATACACTTCTGGGGACATATTCTTTGTGTAGTATGTAATGAACCTATGCCAGGTATTGAAAGATGCTTTAACATGGCATCCTTACATATTGTTTCAGAGAGCTTACATAATAATGTGCATTTGGGGTAATAATCCAATTCTCCTTTTTTTTTTTTTTTTCAACAAATGACATTTCTTGGCCCTTTATCCTCTACAATACTTTTAACTACTTCAGAAGAGGGAAAAGTCCATTTAGAAAGGTGGCTAACCATTACAAAGTAACTCTCAAACTCACAAGATTCTGCCATATACTTGATTATTTGCACAAAGCCACATGTCTGTGAAGTTCATAGTACCCCTGGGAAATAATGTAAAATAGATTATGAGATTAAATGTGAGAAAATTGATTTTCACTGGCCATATTACTAATCTTTTTCTAAGATAAGTGTTTCATCAAGACCTTCCACTGAGCACCCAGGCAGCAGCTTCCTGATCAATAAGATAACTAATTCTAAAGAGAAGTCTTAGAAAACTATGTAGGGATGTGAGGGACCAACAATTTGCTTATTCTTTCTTTTTTTAAAAGAAACAAACTTCAGTAAGTTTTGATGAATAAGCACCTATAAGTGAAAAAAATTCTTTATAAAAAACTATATTTGTTACTTTTTTAAAAAATGGTTTGTGTGATGAACTTTATTGTCACACACAAAATATACTGCTATGATAATTTCTTTTCAGTAGAAGCAATACAATTTGAACAAGATATCTACAAAATTTCTCTTCTTCAGCTCTGATTCTGCTGCCAGATTTACTAACAGAAACCCAACTGATATCTCTGAAGTTCTTAATTGATTCACAAACTGGTATCCTTGATTACATCTATTTTGTTTTTACAAGAAAGAATTAAAATTATTTTTGCTGTTCAGCAAATGTTGCCATTTATGGGCTAGTCTAGCTTTGATCTATTACATGAATTGATGATAATTATATAACTAATGGAGATGGTTTTAGAGGTAAAATCTGCAACATATTATATTGAGCTGTAATGCAATTAGGCCATGCAGCCTAACCAGGACCTGCAGTGGGAGGGGTTAATAGCTGCTGTTGCAAATATCATCACTGCTACTGCCTTCTGAGTTAGTGATTAGACACCTTGTGAATAATGCTTCATAGAAAGGAAGCAGACCAGATACACTGGCAGCTTTCAGTAGTCATGATGGTGATTTCAACTTTAATCATCAGATTACCTGTAGACTTCAGAAAAGTGGCTCTAGGCAGAATTGAAAAAAGGCTTCGGGTGAATAGCTACATGTCAAGCAAAAAGGAATTTCAGATCCAAGCAGGTGACTAGCATGGGATCTCTTCTCAAAAGCTGCTTTCATTGAACAGGGTCATACTACTCTGTATCTCTGTGACCTGCCAAGGAAAAATAGTTCCATTTGGGTATGGAGCATCTCTCCAAAGAGTGCACACTTCTGCATGTACTTCCGTATGGAAATCTCTGCTATCCAGTGAGCAGCTGGAGCCTTATTTTGTTAAAGTGATGCACCATTATTCAGAGGGGTAGTAGGGAAGGAGAAGGGCTTACTACCTCTGTCTTGTAGCAGATTAGTTTCCAGGTTTTTTAGGATATCTTTATCTCATTTTGTTTCTAGCTTCAATTTGTCTGGTTATTTACATTATGCTTGGTGTTATCTGCTAGGTTGTGTCAGATCTAATTTTGTCACCTAATCAAAATACTTCCCTCACCTTTTTTTAAAAAAAAGAAACTCTAAAGAAAAAGCATCAACAAAATGGCTGGATGATGAGGCCAGCCTGTCAGGTGTGGAAAATAGACACAGTGTATGACAAACATGAAGATCAATAAAGGCTTAAATGACTTTTTCCACTATTCTGTATGTCATTTACTATAAATAAACTCAAGCCATTGCAATAAAATAATATTTGCTGTCAAGGTTTCTAATGACAAAAATGTTTTTTTTAATTTTCTGTTTTTCCAAAGAAATAGTTAAATAAATAAAGCTTGGAAGCAAGGAGTGAATAAATCTTGAAAAACATCTTTGATGATTTTCTTTTGAGTATTTTAAGGTGAACTTCCAACTCACTTTTCCTCTGAAGAAACTGTAAAATATTGCTTCAGATTAGTGACAGAAGGCTTTAATTTTTCATATCTTAAATCGTATCATTATCATAAAGATACGTTTAATAAGTAAAGTAGTTATTTCACTTGAACACGATACAGAGCCAGGAAGAAACTTTCCTCAATGTAATCAAGAATAAGTTTGGTGATAAGTCTGAATGTGCACATTCATCATTTGCTTTTCTTATTTTTACGATACCAGTAACCGCAGAATCATTTGGGGATGAAAGGGAATTATAGAGTTTGCGGGAAAAGAAGTAAAGTAAAAAAGGTCCTTGCTAAAAAATTTACATTTCTTTGCAAGTAAAGTTCGAATAAGAGTGATTGTTAATTTAAACTTCTAGTTGGTCCTACATTCTAAGATAAGTGGAGCATTTTTACTAAGAAGAGAAATAGCCAAAATATGCACAATATTTTTAATAAAATAAAAATGCAAATAATAGATATAAAATCTCTATGAGAGGTTAAACTTTTTTGTTGTTTTTATTCTACATTCTATATCAATTCCTGGCTTTGCCCTGTAGTAGGTACACTAGCTCTCTTATTTTTAATTGGCTTCCAAAATCCAGAAATTAGTTTTATGGTGAGTTTTATGTGATGGCATGTGTACCACTTTGCTCAGACTGATTCCTTTAGAGCACCTACCTTGCAACGTTACTCTGAATCACCTTTTGTAGAGGCTTCTTGCCGCCAGTGATATTATAGAGAGCTCAGGAAAACTAGCAATCTAACTCAGCAATGATACAAACTGTTACTGAAAATGCTCCTAAGAACTCCAGTACCCTATGGTTTTCTAAAAAATTCTGGTGTAAATGGATTTAGTGACTCTTAATGACAAGAGAGATGGGATCTTTTCAAAAAAAGCTCCTAGAAATGACGACAACAGAGGAGCATATAATAACTTTGTTTACTGATATACAAAGTCCTAGTTCCTGAGGTGACACTTTCAGTCCACTTCTCCATTACTAAATTTTGGGTTATATGTCAGTTGGATATATGCCCTGTTGTTTGAGAACTCATTGTAGCTCTTCTTAGAATGGCATTCACTTGACCAAACACAGACAGCTATGATGTGAACGTCTGTGCTAGTCCCACCTAGACTCCGTTTATAGCCAAAGAAGAAAAATAAGTATTTGTACATTGTGACTCATCTCACTAAAAAGTCTCTGTCTAAAATACATCAGATGAGTTGTGCCCTGAAAATGCCCATTTCTCTTCAGTGGCTACAAAAACAGCCTGAGGTGGCTGACTCAGACACAGTTACCAAAAGGGAGGAATTCCATTCACATTTTCACTCAGTAATTTCTATGTCTCTTTTGCTGCCTTTTTAGGGGCAGAACATTAACAATAAGCCACTGTCTCTAGGTCCAAAGTGTGGACCTGCAGTGTGGGCTTACACCTTTCCTGAGCACAAAAATGTACTAATTCTGACAATAACACAAGGTCAGATCCTAGATTGTCCCCACCTATTACACTATGGTTGGCATATCTTCCCTGCAGTGGACTGCTGTAATTTACCCTCTGTTAAAAAAATCAAGTTTGGTTGTCTTGACAACCAAATGACAAGACAGTTCCCATTATGCATCTCACAAGACAGTTGTCTGACTTCATGTATCAGTCTCTGCTGCTTCCCCCGGCTTTATCCAGGACACAGTTTCAGTGCTGCTAGAGTTTCTGCTCAATAGATTCATCACAGTACAACACAGATGACAGACTATTACCTGCATACCCCACGGAAGGATCCTAATAGCTTTACTGTAGGATTTTTGAAAATTGAAAAAGATGCCTATTAAATGGCTTAATAGATACAGTGGACTCATGCCCTCGAGCTGTGTTAGTGGGAGAAGTAATCTATGATATGTATCTTTGACTCACCCACAGTATGTGACAAGACCAGAAACCCAGTTCATTCAATGCATTCAAATTAAGCATCTAATTTGAGGTGTAATAAATTCTCTGTATAGCTGGACACTAAGGCAGAGAGCTGTTTCATTTCAATGCAGTAAGCGAACTGAGATTCTGATCTTGTCAGATACTGTGGGTAAATCGAACATATGTACAGACTCTTCAGCCTAGAGGTAGAACTCCTATTGTAGACAACATTCATCCTAATTCTCTTAACTCCTCAAATTAATATGGGTACTTTTTGTGTAGCCTTTTGTTATTCACCAAAAATCTTGGAAAGTTAACATTATTGATGACGATCTTTAATCTCAGCTTAGGTTTCCAGAAGAAGCTTCAAGGTGTTACACTAGGGTAAGACATCAGATACCCCAGCTCTACATGATGTGTGCCTCTATTGTCCACGGTATGGTGAGGTATTTTGGCAAAAGTTTTGTGCTTTTTTTTGGGGGGTGGGTGGGGCATAGTTCATTCCCACTGAGGATGAAACACCCAGTTTAGATTTACATGTCCTTACTCAGAGAAGTTTTGGGTTCATTCTTGCCAACATCTGGAATAAACTTTCAATAGTTCATACTGTTATTAATGCTGGTTGTTAGGTACCTCAAAATAAACAATGTTTAGATAGGGCATTAGTGTGATCTCTGATTTTCTCAGACCTCATCAATGATACATGGCATTTTGAGGACTAGTTTTACTTTTATTAAAGGTTCAGATAAAGTAATCTTTATTGCTTAGATCACTATTTAGACCTAAGTCTAAACAAATAAACTCTGTTGGAAACATGATCTAAACACTCAAGGTGTATATGCATCTTAGCTGGACAAAATAAGTTCTATAAAGTTTAGTGTCATGGTTTAAGCCCAGTTGGTAACTCAGAACCATGCAGCTTACTTCCCCCTTCTTCCTCCCCCCGCTCCCAGAAGGATGAGGAGGAGAATCAGAAGAGTAACTCCCATGCGTTGAGATAAGAACAGTCCAGTAACTAAGGTATAATACAAATCACTACTGCTACCACCAATAATAATAATGATAAGGGAATTAACAAGGGGAGAGAATACAATTGCTCACCACCTGTTGACCAATACCCAGCCTGACTACAGCAGCAATCTGGGCCTTCCGGGCGACTCCCCCCAGTTTATATACTGGGCATGACGTGCTGTGGCATGGAATACCCCTTTGGCTAGTTTGGGCCAAGTGTCCTGTCTTTGCTTATTTCTGGCTTCCTCTCCTCCCTGGCAGAGCATGAGACTGAGAAAGTCCTTGCTCGTAGTAAACATTACTTAGCAACAACTAAAAACATCAGTGTTATCAGTGTTGTTCCCAGGCTAAAAATGAAAAACACAGCACTGCACCAGCTACTAAGAAGGAGAAAAATGACTGCTATAAATGAACCCAGGACATTTAGTATGATCTTATTAGCCTTCAAAAGTGAGAATTGTCTGATTTCATTCTATTCTCAGTGTTAGATTCCTATTATTATTCTGTAGTCAACAGGTAGTTATAGAAACTTCCACAGGGCAACATACCTTTCCTAAGCATTTAAAACTTCCCTGGTGGGAAAAGGAGGAGAATCAGAGAAAGGTAAAACCTGTGGGTTGAGATAAGGACAGTTTAATGATTGAAATAAAGTAAAAATAACCCCCAAGAATAACAATTATGTCAATTCAATTCCTCACAACCTGCTGATCAATACCCAGCCAGTCCTCGAGCAGCAATCAGCCCCTTCTGACCAACTCCTCTCAGACTGTACACTGAGCATGAAGTTCTATGGTATGGAATATGCCTGTGGTTAGTTTGGGTCAGCTGTCCTGGCTATGCTCCTTCTGCCTTCTTGTGCCCCTCCTCACCGGCAAAGCATGGGATGCTGAAAAGTCCTTGACTCAGGATATGCACTACTAAGCAACAACTAAAATATCCATGTGCTATCATAGAGCAGTTAAGGTTGTAAAGGACCTTAAGATCATC
>NW_009945326.1:0-1918 GCF_000696875.1 Nestor notabilis
GGGATGTCCCTTTCCCATGTGGAAGGCCACTGATCCTACCTCGTGTGGTTGGGATGGAGGGGATGGGGTCCTGCCTGGGAGGTGGCCGATGCCAACCTCATGGGCTTCAAGCCAAGCTCCCCATGACCCGGGGCTCAAGGCCGGGTTGGATGGGTCCTGGGTGACGTGGTTTAGTGTGAGGGGTCCCTGCCCACAGCAGGGGCTCGGAATCGGACGCTCTTAAGGTCTTTTCCAAGCCACCCCATTCCAGGATTCCACGGTCGATGATCCCGTCCCTTGCCCGGCTGCAGCAATCCCGAACCTCTGCCCAGCGCTTGGTGCATTTGGCATGTTGGGATAAGACCATGGCACAAGAGGGGCGACGATTCCTTCGGACAAGAGGGGGAATCTCTGCGCGCTGTCACAATCCACCTCCCATCGCCACGGCACCGGGGCTCTGGGGGGGCCCCCCGCTGCCTCCAGAGGGGCTTTGGGCCAGGGGCGTTGGGGAACATCCCCTTCCCTGAGCAGCGGGATGGAGGGATGCTGCCACGTGGGCATCAGCTTGGAGCTCGGCAGCCTCTTCCCTACGCTCCTGCAGCTCTCCACAGCGGGTGAGGGCCTGGGGGGCCCCTTCCTCATGGGTTGGAGCAGGGATGCTCCCTGCGGAATGGACCCCCTGGGCGAGGGGCTGGGTGGCCCCGGAGCTTGCCACCTCTTCCCTTTGCGTTGCAGAGCTTGTTGCTATCTGGGATGCTGTGTCTATGTACGTCCTGGGGCGGCTGAAGCTGGGCAAGGTGGGTTGGTGTCTCGGTCCCCCTTTGCCGTGTAGAGCCTGGGCCCTTCCCGAGCATCAGGGAAGAGCACCAAGACAAGCCCGTGCGCCCACAGCTTGGTCAGCGTGCTGAGGGCAGGGCAAGGAGAAGGCCAGGAGTCGGTGTTCCCTGCGCAGGGAATGCCGGGGTGCGTCTCTGGTAGCCAAGGGGAAGAAAACCCATGGAGGATGGAGCCTTTTCCCAGAGCTTTTCCCTTTCCCCCCCTCTGACGTGCCCCCTCAGCAGCTTTATTGTCTCTTGGTGCACAGGGTGTCCTGCTCACGGGACTCGGGACCTTCGCCGTGGTCCAGGAGCGATTCCACGGTGTGGAAACGGTCTATGTCGGCCGAAGACCCGTCTTCCAGCTGGACCAGGACACGCTGTGCCTGCAGGAGTTCACGTTCCCCTCCGTGCTCATCCCTGGTGAGCAGGCAAGGTCCATCCTCCACCTTCCCCCTCCATGGTTCTCTTTGGGAAGTGCCTCCGGAGGACGGGGGATGCCTTGAGCTCCTCCCGGACAACCCGTTCCCCCTGAGCTGCTGCTTCGGGGGCGTTCTCTCTGGAATCCTGCCCGGAACGGTGGCCGGGACGAGGTTCCTCCTCCTTGTAGGCGACGTCGAGACGGAGCCGCTCAACTACAGGCAGCTCTCCCGGGTCACCTCCTTCCCGCAGCACGTGGTGGAGGCCTGTGTGCAGGAGACCATCCTCCTGCCATCCTCCTGTACTGCCTGCAGCTGAGGAGCGGGCGGTGCCTCCCCTTCGCCTTCAGGGCCGTCGGTGTCCTGTGCTGCAGCGATGGAGCCCTGTGCATGAGGTTCTACCCCTCCTGCGTCGCGGCGCTGGAGAGCAGAGCCGGCCGCATCCATCCCCCTGCTCCGCTCGGGGCGTGCCTCTGCCCGTAACTCCTGCACCCTCGTCGTGGCAGGGAGAGCCTCCAGGTCCCTCGTGGATTCATGGAATGGCTTGGGAAGGGCCGGTTCACAGCGTCCCCGGTTTCAGTCTGAGCCCGTTCCCCGCTGTCCTCTCGCGCCAGCCCCCGGGAAGGTCCCTCGCAGCATCCTTGTGCCCCCGTCGGACCCTGGGAGGGATCCTCGGGATGCTCCCAGCAGCTCCCTCCTGCTTTG
>NW_009945327.1:0-379 GCF_000696875.1 Nestor notabilis
CCCGAGGCACAGTGGAGGGTTTTAGCCCTTCCGAGGATATCGTAGAATCCCGTTATTTCAAGAACGTTAGTTTCCGTGTAAGAAAATACGGCGCATTTTGTAAACACTCCGTCTGCTGAAGTGCAAGTTCATGCTGATTTTCGGGGGGGGGAGGGTGAAAGAAGGAAAAGGAAAAGGGAAATAGGCATGTGCCCAAGACTTGATTCCTGAGAAAGCTCTGTTTTTTTTTCTGAAGTCATTTACTACTACCAATTCCCCAGCGCCGCCTCCCCCCTCTCCGCGGAAGCCTCCAGCCCAGCCACCGCAGAGCAGGGGTGCGTGACTGGAGCGGAAACCTTTGCGAGGCTTCCTCCCGCGGGGGCGGAGCGGGAGCTGCCGC
>NW_009945327.1:410-3642 GCF_000696875.1 Nestor notabilis
AGGGGGGTGCGGAGTGACCGTCTGTTACAGGATCTTTTTTAGCCTTATCGCTGTTAATTGCGCTGGGAAATGTTAGAAGAGAAAAAATAGGGGAGGTACTTCGGGTTTGTTTGTTTGTTGTTTTTCGTACAGAAATATCATAAATAATTTTCAAGAAAATTCTACCGACCTCGTCTGAATATGTTTGTAATATGGCGATTTCTCTTTGGAGAATAATTTCTCAAACTCGGAACTGTCTTTGCGGTGCTGGGGAAAAACACCAACTATCAGAATCACTTGGGATAACGGTTTCGTTAGGGAAATATTTCCCAGTGGAAACAGTTGCTAGTGGATGTTACACAAGCGATCGGCCTCTTTCAGCACTTGTTGACTGTCAGGGTACTAAACCGGTTTCGCGTTGTGGTTCTGCGTTTTGATTTTAAAGCCGTTTTAAGGAAAGGCAGAGTGAAAAGGACCAGGCGCTGCGGTATGGAGAGGCGATGTTGGATCACTTGCAGTTCTCTAGGCACACACATGTTATTCCCTCTGAATGCCCTGGGAGCACAGAGGCTTGATTTCTAGGAGTGCAACTGGCAATCTTACCACGTTCATAACGGATTTGTAGGTCAGAAGTAATATTGTTGTTCACTTTATTGGTGCCAGCTTGAACCTTTCACCTATAAATTTTATTTTCTTCTTTATTACTACTTGTGCAAAAACGTGAGTTTTATCAGGCTCACTGCTTGGCTTACTCGGTACACTGGCTACTGCAGGGAAACGTTGTTTCCTCAGCTTTGTTCAACACCAAGCACTAACACATCAGTGCCATATAGTAAACCTTTCAAAAACAGATTTCTTTTCTGACGGCTGAAAAAGTGTTACTGCATTCATAACAACATCGATGTCTGACAGATGCTGATGGTCATCTGGAGCTAAATACTAATGTGTCTGGAGGACCAATATTTCCCTGTTCTATAAAACTATCAAAAATGCAAAAATCAGGCGGCTGCCCTGAAGTTTTCAGCTTTACAGGGTTTAAGCAACTATCCACAGGAAGGCAAAATTCACAAAACATAGGTGCCTCTGATTTTTCAAGTAGAAAACTTGAGCCAGTATTGAAACACTTACCCATATGCATTTTACTTCATTTATTAGCTTGTAATTAAATAAATCAGCAACAGAAATTAAAATCTAAATCACAAAAGGTAATTATCCAGTGTATTTCAAGTGCATTTTCAAATATATAATTCCAATATTCAAGCGTTATTATATAAGCAGAATCCAAATTTCTTTTGAATATATTTAAATAACATTTCAAGTATATTTATGGAATGTTAGAAATAGACCAAGCAATATATATGAAACGAAATATGTAAACTTCTTAAGTTCAGACACTTCCAAAGACAATTAACAAAAGTACCATGATAAAATCTACCTTTTTAAATGGAATCTTCTCTTTAGCAGAAAATGTCCTTGAAGTATCCAAAATGGCAATTTAACTTCTGTTCACCAAATCACAAAACACCAACATCCACAATTTCAAAGACAATGTGAGATCACAATATTTGATACAAATCAAAGGTACATTAGGGTTTGTTCAGATGGCATATCCAAATAGCTTTTACTCACAGTGGGTTTACCTAAAAATACTGGGGTTTGTTATAATCCGTTGGTACCGTTTCTAGGCAGAATGGTCACAATCATGTTAAATTACGGCCAGTTTTCTAGGTATCATACTTTTTTATTATTATTGGTTTCCATTTTTTTTTTTCCTTTCACGGGGAACTGCAAAATTGTGACGAAGAGAAGAGAGGAACAATACTTGCTGTTGTCATTTGCTTTTCTTTGTGAAGAGCCTAAGCTATATTCCTTTTTAAAAGAGAACATTATTTGCATTGTCAAGTGGAAACATTGGACTTTTCGAACAGGCAGCTTAAACTTCATCGGGAAATTGTCGCTCGGGCGGGTTTTATAGTTACCCTCTAAAGTTTCTCCAAACTTTTCGGGTTGGTAAGTATTTCCCTAGCCAGTCGCCACGTTTGTTTGGCCGCGTTTTCCAGGGCCGAGTGAGGTTTGCCCTGAAAGAGGTCTAAGTTGGGCAAGAAGTAATGCGGGCACCTCCTGCACTGGAGGCAGGAGATGAGCTGTAGTAAAATCCCGTTGAGCCGGTCCCCCAGGCACGACTCGTCCCAGTCCGATTCGCGGGGATGCTTTTCGCACTCGTAGGAAACCAGAGTCTTCATGTGATAATTATTCAGGGGCTGGCCCGGCAGCTCCAGGTGACGGTCCCGTAAGGTTTTGAGGATAGAGAGGCATTTCTTCCTGCAGCCGCCCATCTGCAGTCTGTTCTCGGCTTCCGCGAACTGCAGCACCCAGGCATCGCTCTCGGCCGAGCTCTGCTTGCCGGCCAGAGAGTGGCACTCCTTGGACAAGAGGTTGAAGCCTTCCGCCTTGACCTCGGCCACCCTGTTGGGTCCTGGCCAGGGGATGTGGGGGAGCGGCCAGTGGGCAGCGCTCCGCGGCCAGATCCCCGTGCACTTGAACGCCGGAGTGATCTGCACCACGTACCGATCCCTGATCCTCAGCTTTACTTCGCTGGTGTCCGCCACCATCTTTACCACGTCTCTGTAACTGCATTTATCCACGGCTTGAGCCACCAGAGTCTGAAATCTGGACCGGATTTTGCGAGCGGAGAGGTAGCCAGACGCCGTGATGAACTCCACCCAGAGGGACATACTCCTCTTGCGCCCGTCGCTTAACTTTAACACAGCGCAGCCCGGCAAGGAGCCGTCGTCCACGAAGTTGAACACCCCCATTTGGTTCAGGTACAGCACGACTTCAAACTCCGTGGGGGAGATAACTTCCAACCCCTCGTAGCGATTGTCCATCTCGTTCAAGGAACTGATGAAGCGAGGCTCCTGCACCTCCACCTCCTTCAGCACGTCCGACACCACTTTGCAGACTTCTCGGATCGTTTTGGCGATGGCAGCTTTCCTGGCTTGGCATTTCTCGTTGTAGTATTTATTCAAGTGATACACCAGCTTGGCCTGGGCCGCGATCATGTTGGGGCAGAGATCCGGGTTGTATACCGGAGTCTCGCAATAGGCTGTGGGATCCAATGCGGCTGCTAAGGCTGGAGCCAACTTCAGAGGAGAAACAGGCTGCCGCACTCTGAAATGTAACAAATGTTTTTCAAAATGCGCCGGGGCTGCTGCTCCTCAGATGCTCTCTTCCTGCTTTTTTAGATCAGCCG
>NW_009945328.1:0-3183 GCF_000696875.1 Nestor notabilis
AGTTGCCGGCTGGGCTTGAACCACAACAGACAGAAATGGAAAAAACACCACACACACTCTTCAAATTTTAACTATAAAGTCAGAAAAGCTCAACATACAACCTTTTTCTCATATTGATAGCAATTTTTGTGAGTGATATTTACCAAATACAATAGCATGATACTATACCACTGTACAGTCATATTTCAGACATATATTCTGACATGTTTGTAGATGGGGGGGAGTATACATAAATAAGATACTGTAATAACATCTGAATAATAGTATTTTGTCTGTCTTCTTCCTTTTTGGGACACTTGCATGTATGTTTTACAGATATATTGTTAATTTGGAAAAATATCTATAACATATGGAGGTTTTAGAACTGCATTTCTTTCTTTCCCATTGATCTAGGTCCCAGTAAACTGACTACAGTACATAGAAACCAGATAGGTTAGGCAGAGGCAAAGCTTAACTCTGCAGTGTTGGTACAAGGAAGACTTACAGCATGTAAGAGAAGTACCAGTAATCTACAGTATTATTTAATAAATTCACAGTTCAGGTACTGTGGTGGTGGTGTTTTCAAAGACTTAGGTTTAATGGTAATGAACAAAGAAGATTCGGGCTAATCCCAAAAGTTTTCTGCGAAGTTTAGAAACAAAGATCATTTAGACCCAAATTGTATCAGCAGTGCAACAAAGCTATATAAACTAACTCAGAATAACCTAGCTTGAGTAACCCACATGTTGATAAGATGAAATGCAGCAAAATCAAGTCCTTCTCAGCTTCAACAATAATAACGTTCCTCACACAGGGAGTAAAAATAGTCGAAACACCAGGCCTGGAACCAGTCTCTTTCTATGCTGTCACTCAAAACAGTATGCTTATTTTTTTTACTTTTTCCAGAGACTATATAAATAAAAAATACCCTAATTTCACCTTAATTTAAGTGTTAACTGGCTAAGCAAGTAGCACAATGCAATGTAAATTTATTTAGATGGGGGGGTTTTGAGAAGACTGTTGTATAATTATACAAACATTTCCTTCACTCTCTTTTGAGATAGTCACCAGCATCCCCATCAATCTCCATTGTTGTCTCCATTTAATGTTTGTCCTTACATTAGAAGCCCTCTCTGATTTGGAAAAAGAGCATAAACAGCCAAATAAATAAATATGAAAAACAAATTTAAAAAATAACCCTGGATAGGAAAGTAAGTCATAACCATCCAAAACAGTCAGAAGAAGTAGAGAACCACTAAACAGAAATAATTCTTAGAAGGTGAGCTAAGAGCAAAGGAATATTGCCTTTGTCTGCAGGACCAAGGTCACCACACCTGCATATGCCTGGAGGGCCTCCCCTGACTTCTTTCTTCTGATCCAAAGGATGGTTAGTGGGGGTATGCCAGCAAGATGTTGACAAGGAGCTGTCCCAACTTTTTGTGGGTCCAGAGGGCTATGCAAAGGAAATATATGATGCAATCTGACCTCTGAATGAGATTCTTGAGGAGACAGGATAGGAGTTGCAACCTATGCAAGTGTGTATAGATATGAATCAAACTCTTCTTATAGCAGTGTATAATGCCAACACAGAATATAAGGCCAGCTACATAGCTGGACAATTCTACCATCTTTGGTTGTAGGTAATAGGCAGGGTACTAACAGGTAGGTAACAGTTGTCCAGCTAACAGGCAGGGTACACAATAAAACAACCACACACTGGCTGTATGACATGCATAGTTTATTAAATAAGCACACTAAAGCGAATAAGCACACTAAAGTAAACAAGCATGCTAATGTGAATCAGGTCTATATCTCTCTCTATATGGTAAATAAGTACAATAAATAAATCATATATATATATAAGTAAGGTACAGAGGAAAATTAGTAATGCATCAAATCATTACTTTATAGATAGAATAGTGATTAAGAAGAAAATCATCACCAGTTACCACCAAATCATCCTCCAGGCCACACTTCAAGTTGGGAAGCCCTGTTCCAGCAGATGCCAGGACTTTCAGGTAATTGGGAAAATCCTTATGCATCCACCCACACGTGGCTTCACATTCAGCCAAAAGAGGGTCCCACTTTTATACCCTTAAAAAAAACCCCAGCTTTATGCCAGCTCTGTAATTGTTTACGCATGGTGCCATGCAGTTTCTCATGATCTCGTTGTCCACACTGAGAGCACTGGCCAGATGCTCTGGTGCGGCCAAGTATGAAGGTCACAGAACAGCTGCACATCTACGTTTTCCTGCCCCTTTCAGACGAACAGTCATAATGAACATAAACATATATACTCAACAGATAGATACACTTTAACAAAAAGCATACTTTGTTATGTCTCTCAGTCATGAGAAGGATGCAGCTGTCAGCTAGGTTTCCATCCATTACAGTAACATAGACACCTGAAATAGAAATAAGGAGTTGCTCCTGCCTTGTAAACCAGGCAGTGATATAACAGAAGAGATGCAAAATCTTAATGTCTGATGCAAGAAAGAACATTTTAAATATATGAAAACCCCACTATTTGATTCCATAATCCAATGCTAGAAATTTCTCTTTTCACCATTTTTTCTCTTTCCTATGATGGAAAACATTAATATTTTTAACTTTCAAGTAATCCTTTGAACAACTAAATTAATATTTTGTTAAACTTTATGGATTCTCTCTCTGAGAAGCTATACAGCAAGCAAAACATTTTCTGTGTTCCAAAAAATTATAAGATTAGAAGAATAAAAGTTACAAAAAAATTACAAGATTAGAAGAATAAAAATGTTATACTCCACTTTAAGCTTAAAACAATTTCAGCTGAGTATTGGACTTTAAAAGCTCTTTTTTGCTCTCCTCTTACAGAGTCTTTTCACCTCTAGTAGGAAGCTAAAAATGAACTCACCACAAAATTCAGATGCTGTTTCATGTATTAGAGATGACTGACTGAATTTTTTTAAAACTTCTTGATTTAAAGATCTCAAATAAACTTAAAAAAAAATGCTGTATCCCTCCAGCTCAGTTCAGTTTGAATTGCAAGTCACCGTTTTCCTTTGATAGTCTTTGTAAGTGGCAGGTGCAGCCCCAAGCAAAGACAATTGCAAAAAACTGCTGTAAGGATGCATTTTTCATACCAACAAGCAAGAGAGAAATTTAAACTCATGTTCCTGCCTTGCAAGAAATATAATTATACTTACAAAAATAAAAATAAATATA
>NW_009945329.1:0-386 GCF_000696875.1 Nestor notabilis
AATGCTCGGCAGAGCTCAGAGTACCCCTGAGAGTGCAGGCAGGGCAGCAGCACAAGGGCAAGGCAGGAGTAGGGTGCCTATGAGACG
This sequence comes from Nestor notabilis, assembly GCF_000696875.1. NCBI lineage: Eukaryota > Metazoa > Chordata > Aves > Psittaciformes > Psittacidae > Nestor > Nestor notabilis. Next base: position 88 of record NW_009945329.1, read on the forward strand.
GAGCAGGACAGGCTGCATTAGCCTGCGGAGAGATGAGGTCTGGGCATTTCTCCAGAGAAGAAAGCAGATTTCCAACCACAAAGCCAAATTAAAATTATACAGTGGCTTGATCATAAATCTCTCCACAATGGATGTTACAAGGATAAAGCCAAGAAATGCCAGTGACCACCTGGGATGAAATTTCAGGAAGAACCTTCCAAAAGAAAACCTCTGCTCTGGAGCCAGGCTGAGAGAGCTGGGCTGGGTCAGCTGGAGAAGAGAAGGCTCCTGAAGGGGACACCTTAGAGCAGCTCCAGTGC
>NW_009945329.1:650-3582 GCF_000696875.1 Nestor notabilis
GTGGGGGTCCCTGCCCATGGCAGGGGTTGGAACTGGAGGAACTTTAAGGTCCATTCAACCAAACCAGGCTGGGATTCTCTGATTCCATGAAAGATCTGAGCTAGAACAGGGGGTCACAACCCAGCACCGCTCTGAGCAAGTCAGATGGAGGACAGGCTGCACACCCCCGACAAGCAAGAAGTTATTCAGGATCTGGGCACATCTCTGTAGAACTGGTGGGTTTCTTGGAGGACTGGGCTGACTCCTGTGCATAGGTGGAAGCAGAGCAAGTGTTCTGGTGGAGGCGGATCCAGCCTCGCTGTCTCCTCAGGAGCTAGACAACACCATCAGTATTTGCTTTTGTCTGAGGAGCCTGTGGCTGCCTGGAGCCACAGCTTATGGGAGCAATGAGGTGCGCAGAGGAAGGTGTGCCCAGTCCACTGCTTGTCCAGCACAGCTGTAGCCATGAAATTAACATCTCATGGCAGCTCCTGCTTCTCCAAAGCAAAGGGGTCAGCATGCTTCACCACCAGCAGTCCAGCTTGCAGAGACAGGATTCCCAGCTCAAAAGAGAAGAAAAAACAGAAACCAGAGCTTGTTACTATGACAAAACTCACCTGCCTTGTCAAGTGCTTGATCACCCCTGATCAAGTGCTCTAGAAGATATAGCAGGATTGCAGAAACGTGTCCCCTCTTCCGCTCCATCTTTCCTGTTTCAACAGAGAGGTGTGAAAGCTGGAGATCGGAAGGATGTAAATCATGTCCGTTGCTCTTGGCTTTTGATTTTTGCTTGTTGGTCCAAGTCTGGCAAACCTGAAACATCACAAAACATGTATCCATACCACCAGATCCGCTATTCTGCACCAGTGACTGCGGTGGTGGGGCTCAACTGGAAAACTTCTCAGAATGAACCACAACCCTTGGCAGGGGACACAGGCTGAAGAATAAGGGAGTTGATGTCTGGTACCCAGCTATTGGCATCCCTAGATGGGCACTGAGCCCAGTATGGCCCAAATACAAGCAGGTTTCCTTAAGACAGTGCCCAGGGCAGAAGCAGAGTTTTAGATCAAGTGCTTCAGGTCAAAGCCCATTTAGGCTCAAAGCTTGCATGGTGCAGAGGATCTCCCTGTGGGGGCAGCTGAGTGACCCTCAGAGGACACATCAGTCCCAGCCCTCCCGACACCACTGAGCCCCTGGGAGAAAACCCGCAGCTCAGGCAGGAGTTTGCTTTGCAGAAACAATCTGATTCCTGGGTGTGAATCAGCCCCAGCCCCAGCCCTGGTACCTTCATGGGTTCACCTCTGCTGGGCTTCCCAGCAGCAGGGCAGACTGTGCATCAGGAGCACTCCCAGGTCCAGCCTCCTGCCCTTGTCTCCTCAGCAGCATCCTGAGGAAATAGTGGTTAATGTAATGCTCAGCCCTTCCCATTTACCATAATGTTTTCTCTGTGCTAAAAGCACTTTGTTTCTGGGAAAACGTATTTCCCCCTTGAGCTGGTGAAAGAATGTGCTGAAAAGCCACCCTGCTGACCCAGCCATTGCATGGCAGAGCCTGTCTGCGCTCCTGCTCCCGAGCTCCAGAGCCCTCCCTCAGCATCCTGCCCAGCTCGCAGCTGGAGAAACATTCCCTGTGTGACAAGCATTTCCCTATCTCCCACCTGTGCATTCACACAGGAAATGAGAAGCTCCTGTGTAGTGGCTACTACAAGGCTGACACACTGAGGCTGGATGTGGCAGAGGAACATCAAATCCCAGAGCCCGAAGGAAGTGCTCGGCCCATAGGAGGGTGCTCTCTGCTCTCCCACATAGCACACCTATGCCTCAGTTTCCCCACTTGCAAGAGGGAGGCATGACCATGCCACAAGGTGCTGAGATGTAATTGGGATCTGAGAGGGAAAGTAGGTCCAGGGATACAGGCAGCATCACCAGCCCTGCTAGCAGCACCCAGCTAATGCCCTGAAAGCAGCCAAGAGCCCTGGGAGGCTCAGGGTAGTGGGTTCCAATGGATATCTGTGGGATCCCACCCTGTGGGAGCTGGAAGCTGGTGAGCTGGAAGGTCTAAGGACAGGGGCAAGCAGAAGTCCTATTGTTCATGGGCGGGCAGTGGGACACTGCAGGCATCCTCATCCCAGCCTACCTGCAGAACCGTTGCCTATTTCTACATCCCACTGTTCTCATAGGTGTGATGCTCTTCTCTCCCTACAGTGACCCACAAACCTTCTTCACCTTCATTTGACTTGACACTGATTAATGACCAAATGGAAAGCACCCAATCCATCCTCCACCACTAGCCCTGCTCTGCTTTTTCTCTTTTGTCCACCCCAGGTCTCCTCTCCAGACCCAGTCACCATGGAAATTTCCCCCAAGAGCTCTGATGGGAGTCAGAAGTCTCCTCAGTCCAAGGAGCTGCTCACCAGTAACACAGCCAGCACCCTCTGCATCAGCTCCCAGAGCGAGTCCGTCTGGACCAGCGCATCCAGAAGCAAGTGGGACATATACCACAAGCCCATCATTGTCATGTCTGTTGGAGCAGCCGTCTTCCTTTTCGGGATGGTCATCACCAGCCTGACCTGCATGCAAATCAAGAACAAAAAAATCTACAAGATGTGTGGCCCGGCTTTCCTGTCCCTGGGACTGATGCTCCTTGTCTGTGGTCTTGTCTGGATCCCCATTATCCGGAAGAAACAGAAGCAGAGACAGAAGTCAAAGTGTCTGCAGACCCTCAGGTCCTTCTTCTTTAACCGCTGAGGGCAGCCAAGGACCTTTTGGGAAGGCGCCCCTTCCCTCTACCCAGCTTGGTTGGTTAGCTGTAATGAGAAACATGTCCCTGTACTCTCCTAGAGGATTTCATCCCAGTGAGTCTCTTCCCTACAGGTGAAACGCACCTGTATCAGTCCTATCAGTCTCCAGTTTGTATTTCATCCAAGTAATCCCAGAGGAAAAGAGATCAGGAC
>NW_009945330.1:0-1601 GCF_000696875.1 Nestor notabilis
TGGAGGGAGCCTGTTGGGCAGCCCCATCCTGCACCCTGGGGCTGCAGAGGACCCCCTGGCCCGGCGTGGGCCACCCTCACCGCGAAAGGACGATGCTCCCCCGTGTCGCAGCCGCCCTCCCGCACGAGCCGCCCAGGTCCTCCTGAGGCTGGAGCCGCACCAAGCGCGGAGGAACGTCCTCAAGCCCGTGGCTGAGAGCAGAAGGGGGGGGCTGGAGCAGCAGAAGCAGCTCCCCCGATAACTGGGTGCACAAAGGGATGGGGCGAAGGGGCTGGAGGCTCCTCAGCTGCCCAACGCACAATAAAGAGCTCTGGGTCTCATCCCGTCCCGTCCCATCATCTCATCTCATCCCATCCCATCTCACCTCACCTCATCTCATCCCCTCCCATCATATCATCTCTTCTCATCTCATCTCATCCCCTCCCATCACATCCCACCTCATCTCTTCCCATCTCATCTCATCCCATCCCATCATCCCATCTCATCCCACCTCATCCCATCCCACCTCATCCCATCATCCCATGTCATCCCATCCCACCTCTCTTCCCATCTCATCTCGTCCCATCCCATTGCATCATCCCATCTCATCCTATCCCATCCCACCTCATCTCATCCCATCCCATCTCATCCCACCTCATCCCATCATCTCATCTCTTCCCATCTCATCGCATCATCCCACCTCATCTCATCCCATCTCATCCCATCTCATCCCATTATCTCATCTCTTCCCATCTCATCTCATCCCACCTCATCCCATCTCATCCCATTATCTCATCTCTTCCCATCTCATCTCATCCCATCCCACCTCATCTCATCCCACCTCATCCCATCATCTCATCTCTTCCCATCTCATCGCATCATCCCACCTCAATGAGCCTGATCCCCCCCATTGGCCCCGATTAAAGACTTTGCTCCCGATGGAGGGTTCCTCTTTGCCCCTCGGAGCCCTCATTCACTGTTGCTTTTCACACGGGGCTTCACCGTCCGAGTGCCCCCCAGGACACGGGGCTCACGGACACACGCGTGTCCCGGGACTTCCCAGGGGAATCGCGAGCTGCGACGCTGAGTTTGCACCTTTCGGGCCCTCCCCGATGTTCTGCAGAGCTTCGAGGACGCTGGATTGTCCCGGCACAGAGCTTGGGAGCGCTCCGGGAATGCTGCTGCTGCTCCCGGTGGGTCGCTTTCCCTCAGCCTTGTCGCCGCTCTTGTCTCCGTGCGATCGCCCGGAGCAAGCGGAGAGGATCCGGGGCAGCCTCTGGAATCCCCTCTGGAATCTCCTTGATGCCAGGGCTCCATCACCGGGCAGTGACCGACACCGAAATGACTTTAGGGGTCACCCAGGGCCTGAAGCACGTTCCCGCTGTGGCCAACACCCGGGTTTGTGCCAGAGACCTGGAAACGGGGATGTTCTTCGGCTCCGGCTGAAGCCTCCATAGGAGAGGGCCCAAGCAAGGGGGGCTCTGCCTAAATCCCTCCGGGTGGTAGTTTGGGACCAATTCATTCCCCGGAAAGGCTCCTGGAGGAGCACTGGGAATGTGATGGGAGACGGGAAGGGCTTTGTCCTGTTCACTGGGACTTGGGTGCTCGTGGTGGAAGGAAAC
>NW_009945331.1:0-23675 GCF_000696875.1 Nestor notabilis
GGGTCTCTCAGGCTCCGGTACAACATTACTCCTGGATGAGGTTATGCCCCAGGGGCCGGGGGACTATGAGGAGGCGTCGGGCCGAGGAGGAGCGGTGGTATCTCGACCCCTGAGGAAGTCCGCGTTAGTGGGGAGGGCGTGGGGGCTCGGCCCCGCAGGGAGCTCAAGGCTGTGCCCTGCGAGTTCATTTTCTGGGAGGGGTTCTAAGGGGAAGGGGCCGCCTCAGGCTGTGCCTGGGCTGGGGGTGCTGAGTGGAGTTTGTCCTCCTTCTCTCTGCAAAGCTGGGGGAGCCCGCTGTGGCTGGGGGGGGGGGGGGGGGAAAATCTTCTCTGCAATGTGGGGGGCGCCCGCTGTGTCTGGGGAGGGGGGTGAGGCTGGGGTCACTGGGCAGCATGAACATGGTGGGCATAGCACTGGGGGAGAGGGGAAGGTGGTGCTGTCGTGTCCCAGTTATCCGTAAGCCTTCTTCTCTATTGCCTGTGTTTGGTGTTCATAACACATCCGTAGCGCTGGTGTTTGCCCTGCAGCTCCTGCTGTTTACCTGCAGCCCTGCCAGCTCTCGCTGCTGGTGTTGCTGATTCAGGTCTCTTGGCCCATGGGAGTGGGCGCTGCGTGGCCAATGCAGTGGGAGAGCAGCTGCATGGCGGCCCTGGCACACACAGCCACAGCACAGGGAGAGGAGTGAGTCCCTGCTCATCTAATCCACCCTGACAGGGAGCTACTCTCTAGTGGCAGGATCAAAGTCTTTTAAAATCAATAACAAATGGGATGTGTCACAGTGTAGTAGGGATAACTCACAAGGAGAATATTATCCAGTGCTCTGAACACATCCATCAGTGATTCTTCCTTTAGAGGAATTGTTTTTAAGAGGTTAGAGTTCTTCAGGTTGCTTGGTTTTACTGAAAATGAAACTTGGGTCTTCAGAGGCTGCATCATGAACAGTATCAGGTTCTTTGTGATTTGAGGTGCCTTCAGTGGCTAATTCTTTGTTTTGAGTTCGTGGTTCAGCTTTTCCATGGCTGGGAGAGCTCATGGTTGTTGTTGACGTGAGTATTTATGTTGTGGCAAATTTAATGCTGTGTTTCTGTGCCAAAGGGAAAAAAAATCAGTAATAGGACATTGGTTTCAGCAAAAGTTCTATAATCAATGAAAAAACTGTTCATTCTTGCTTTAAAAGAGGGCAGTCCTTGAGAGTGGTGGTCACAGATGCATCTGTACAATAATCAGCCCAGGTTCTTAGTGGCTGATGATTTGATTCCATGGGCAGTAACAGGTGAGTTGGGAAGCTCAAAATTTGGTTTTCAGGTGGAGTCTTCAGGTGGTGGTGTGAGCTGAGCCTGACAAGATGTTCATCTTCCCTTACCTAGTCTAATGATAGGTAGCTTTGTGCTTCCAGCTGTTATGCCAGCCCACAAAAACTACCTTAACAGTGCTGAAAGACTGAGGCGGTGTAAGAAGAGAGGTGGCTGCAGCAGGAAGAGATTGGCAACCACAATCACCAGCAGCACCCCCCCCCGCCCCCTCTCTATATTCATGCAGTGCCTTGTTGCAGTGAGGCCCTGCCTGTGAGTTGTGTTTCCTGGCCCTGCTGTAATATAGTGCTCAAAGAGAACATGTTGGTTTAAGGCATTTGCTGATAATTCATTTCTGCCCTAGTTTTGTCTGAGGAGCTTTTGAAAGCTACTTGAGGTGTGGTTATGGAAAGGAATTAGTCTGACCTGCTGTTCCCTTTCACTAATGAGCAGCTGTTCCCCTTAGTCCATAACATCTTCATGCCTGCTCCGCAAGTTGTTGGAATAGCATTTTTTACCTCTGCTGTAATTTTACCTGCTGCCAAAGAGCAGAGCAGTTGATAGAAGCACCAAAACAAAGCTACACAAAATCGAAACAATGGCCACACAGTTGAGCTTCCCACCTCAAACCCTTGTGGGACATGAGAGGTGTATCACGAGCTCTATGTGTGTTGTCTTGCAATTTGGAAAGTACTTTCCCTTTAAAGTTCATGCTTTCTGTACTTGGCAAAGGGCAAATGAAGGATGAAGAAATTCTCAGTAACTGTTAACCCAATCAGCTGGTTGAGCCTGTGCACCAACAGCTTTCCTGCAGGGAGAAATTGAGTGATTCACAGAACATACCAAGGTCTTAGTTTATGAAGAATTTGGAAACAAAACCTATTGATTTATACTTGGCAACTGTTAAGTAACAAGAGCAAAAGTTTCTTTGTTTTATTATGCCCAGTGCTGTGTGTCAAAGCATGAAAATAATCTCCTGAGGCAGTTGGCTTTCAGGATAAAGCTAATGAGTCTGCAAGCTTGGAAACTGTTTGATACTATCTCTTGTATAAATGAAAGCTAATGGTCCCTCACTGCCTCAAAAAAAAGTTAAATCTAGAAGTGTTTATTACTAATTTATGGAGTATTATGAGATGCTCATTAGGTCCGCGAGGACATTCTGACTTCAGAGTGAATTAGTCGCATTCCTGTGCAGACCCAACTTTGAATCAATTTGTTCTGTATTAATTGGTGTGCTTTGTTGGTAACTCCCAACCAGAGTCAGCTTCTGTGTGAGTAGAATTAAAGCTTCAGGGCTCGTTTGTGAGTTAAGCCTCAGATCAGCTGGGACCCCTTTGGGTCAGTTACATTGAGATGGAAGAATGTGGTCTGAATGCTTAGACAGTGGGTTCATGAAATGACTTAAGTCTGTTGTGTGAACTGCTGAGTGAGTTGTGTAAATATTTATTAGATATAAATTTGGAGTGCTTTATAAATCAAAACCAAGTCAAAAACATGCTCTAGGCTTTTAAACTACTCTCAGCCTGCAACATTATTGTCCTTCTCTGTAACTGTTACAAAAGCATAATCACTTCACAATCAGGCTGGTATGTTAAAGTACTCAGGTGGCTGCCTCTTGGGAGAATAATTAAATGTTTTGGGATGAACACTGAGGATAAGTCAACTTGATGTGAGTCAGAGGCAGTACAACCAACTGATAAGAGCAAACTCACCCTGCACATGCTTTATGTACATGGCCCAGCTTTTGAGTGCTGTCTCCAGTAAAGCTTGTGGGTATTGTACTGATTTATTGATTTCTAACTTTGTCTCTCTCTTTCAGGCTGACCTAATCTGAGTTTTTCCTAAACATCATGGGAGAGATTAAAGTCTCTCCTGACTACAACTGGTTCAGAAGCACGGTTCCCCTTAAAAAGGTATGTACAGACATCATTGTCTTGTGGTGAAATGTCTCCTCTTGTTTGTGGTGGGGGAGACTGGTTAATGTAGAACAGTTGTGGCTGTGCTGGTGACCTGGTTTATCTCCTGAACTATTGTTCCATGTGTCATGTGAGTCAATGAAAGCATGCCCTAAACTTTCACATGCTTCTGGGAGGTCACTTCTGCATGTGGTGGTGAGGAGCAGAGGCTCGTAGTTGTGAGCCACAGCAGCAGTATCTGGCATCCTGATTCCAGCCATGCCCAAGGAGGAGACTGAGGAGCTGGGGTGTGCTGGGACCATGTGCAGGGCCTCCCTTGGAGCACCAGGGCAGCTGGTCAGCCACCACACAGCCGTGCTGCCAGAGCCAGCTCTGCTCTCCCTACACATTGTTCCTGAGAGTGTCAGTGTGTCTGAACCATGGTGGAAAATACCGTATGGTTTCTTCCACTGCGTGTCCTTTCAGCTTAATCACGCTTCCCAACCACTTTCTCCTTTCACTTGGATTTCTTCACTCCCTTTCGCTGAACCACAGGAGAGTGTTTGAGGTGAGCAGTGCTCCACCTTCTGCTCTATATATGATGAGTGGCAGAGGGCATGGAGTGCAGCACTAGTACGTAGCTCCTGCCCTGGAGCAACTCTTGCACATACCTGTTGCAGATAAGGCTTGTGGGGCTGCAGTTAGGGACTACCCTGCAGCAGCAGCCCAGAATCCTGCCAGCCTGAAGGACAGTCTTGCCTTTACATGCTGACCTGCTCCTCCTACCACACAGTTGTTGAGAGTCAGTGACCTGTATAGCTTGGGGGTGTTCTATAGTTTGTTTTTGGGCTAAGCTGACCTCCAGCTGGTTCAGTTTCCTAATCTCTGGGTGGCTGTGAGAACACAGGGATGGTGCTGGCAGCAGAAGCAAGAGCAGCATTACCTCTTTCAACAGCAAGTTAGTTGCAGTTGGGCCACTCAGAAGGGACTGCACCCCAAACCTAAGGAACAATCCTTACATATGCCCAGCATTATTTCCACTAAGTGGTGTGTAGCTTTCTCTAAGAAACTACCTTTATGGAGGGGCTTTGGTTCTTCTGTTCAGGGTTTCTCATTCATTTTTGTCAGTTTGTGCCTTCTGTGAATAAGAGATGCATTGCTGTGACTGTGCATGCTCTGTCTCGGCTTTGGCTGTGCAGCTTCTTTCTGCTTCTGCCCAGTACTGGATGTCCTGGGTCTGTTTGTGCTGTGCTGTTGCCTTCAGGCAGTGCCTCAGCAAGTCAGAAACCCAGGAGACGGTATTACATTGAGAAAGGCATGTGGACACTCTGAGACACTGCTTTCTGGGGTGCAGTATGGTAAATGAAAGGTGCTGGAGGTTGTGGTTACAGCAGAACACACTCCTGCTGCCCGGGGGACTGCGTGACACCGCAGCTCAGTGCCCGGGGCTGCTGCCTTCAGCTGCTGCTGGGGTTTCATAAACAGGGACATGCGTAAACTGAAGCTGCTGGTGACCTTCAGGCTAGGGAATACCTTATCCTCCCGAGTCTAATGGTGACACAGGGATGCATGTGGGGTATGTAGAAGGTAGAAATAAGCAAACTAGTCCTGGTTTCTGGAGAGAGAAGGGGAAACAAAGCACAACTTGAAGATGTAATTGATTTCTAAAACAGTCTTTAGGAATACTTATTCCCCCCAGAAGTATAGGAAAAGCATGTGCAGGACAGAGGAAGGAATGCCCATCATTACTGCCGGTAAGCACACGTTACGCTGTCAGATCAGCCTAAGGAAGCAGAGCTGGAGCAGTTTGTTTTAAAAGGGGCCGAGATGTTCCTCCTGACAGGAGCAGGAAATGCACAGCTCCATCACCCTTCCGGCTCTTCTCAGATACAGGAAATGCAGCACAGAAAATAACATTTTTAATCCAAGTTTTTAGTTTTGCCTGTGAGCCACTATTTGCATACACTGCTCCTGTCTTAGATAAGTTCTTTCTAGAAGCCTTCAGCAAGGGACACTCTGGCTCTGCTGAACTCAAGCAGGAAGTTCTGCCCCTTGTTTTGGTGCAGAGCAGATTTTACCCTTGTTGTAAACTGTAGCGATGTTGATTGATCAACCAAATCCAGAAGGCTGTGACCTCCCAGCTCAGCAGTTCCCCACGCTGCTGTCTGCCTGCACAGTGCTTGGCCTGGTTTGGGAGCTGGAGTGAAACCACACGGTATGTGGCCAGAAGTCAAATCAAACAGTTGTTGAAACTCATTGATTCATTGTCTGGGCTTAAGGAAAGAAAACGTCTCTGAGCCCCAGCTCTCTTGATGTGAATTAACTTTGGTTTGGTGATTCCAAGGAGTATTCCTAAAGGTAAACTTTGTAGTAGCCACCAACAGATGCTCAGATCCAACATTACTGATGGAGTAACAGCTGGAGCTCTGGAGTTGTTTGCAAAGGGCTGTTTTGGAGGGTGGAAGGGCTTTTGTACAAGGCTTGGTTTTGAGTGGTTTCAGTGGTGTGGAAGCTCTGCTGTGCAGTCTTGCTTTTTTTTCATAGAGACTTTACAAAACAATATCATGTGATGTCTCACATGCTCCCAGAGCCTGAAATACTGGCTTTATTACAAGCAGATCTGTTAGTCAAGCAAATCAGCTTTGTGATGTGCTGTTCTCCTCTGATTCCCTGAGAAGCTTAACTGCTGCGATGAAAAAGCAAATTGTGCTTGTGTGTTACTGTCCAAAAAGCTATCAAATCTTGGTACAGAGGAGATGAATTCCCACTGTGTGACACAGGCTTTTCCCAGAGGTTTGTGCTTGTTGATCTGGTTTGAGCTTTGGCTGGGTTGTGGAGTGTTGAAAGAGAATCCTAAATAATCAAAACAGTTTGATGGTGGAACAGGCCCTGTAAAAACAAGTCAGGATCCAGCTAGAAAACAAGGCTTTTACCTAATTCTTATGCTTTTAAGGATACTAATTGTGCCTGAGATGGGCACTGTGTGAGGAACTACCCGTTAAGGATGGCAGCTGGCATGTGAATACTCTGCTTCAGCCAACCATGTGTCCTGGGCACTCCAGCTGCTCCCAAGGTGCTGCCAGATGATGGAAGCACTTTTCTTTCCAGGTCAGCTTTGCAGTGCTGCTTTGGGAGCTGTGTGCATCTCTGTTTCTGGCAGCCAGCTGTAACTGCTTCAGATCAATAATCTGTGGTGTTACTGCTTAATTCAGTAAACTTGTGTGTATCCAGACCTGTAATGTCCAGTGAATGCAAATGTCCATGGTTGTTTAAAAAGCTGCCCCCAGGGGCAGTGCTCTGCCAGCCCATGGCTGCTGCTCTCCATACCTTGAACTGACCTCCTGGGTCTCTCCTGGGCCGTGGCACAGAGGCTTCTTTCTGAAGGTGCTGTGTTCATTATCCAGCTGATGTCAGGACACACATTTGGTCTGGCAGTGCATGGCCACAGTTGTGCTCCAGCTGTATCCACGTAAACCTTGTTGTGCCAGTTAGTAAACAGCTTTGGAGAAGGTTGTGAAAAAGGGCAGAAGATGATCTCGTTCAGAGGGGTCTTGAGGATTACAACATTTACCAGATGACAAATTTTGTAGAATCACAGAATGGTTTGGGCTGGAAAGGACCTTAAGAACATCCAGTTCCAACCCCCTGCCATGGGCAGGGATGCCTCACACTAGACCATGTCGCCCAAGGCTCTGTCCAGCCTGGCCTTGAACACCGCCAGGGATGGAGCATTCGCCACTTCTTTGGGCAGCCTGTTCCAGGGCCTCAGCACCCTCACAGTAGAGCAGCAATGCTGGAAGCTGGCTGAAGAACCTCATGTGTCTGGTGTGTTTCTTCTCCCCTCCCCGTGCCTCTCTCCTTCCAGATAATAGTAGACGATGATGACAGCAAAGTCTGGTCGCTGTATGATGCGGGGCCTCGGAGCATTCGCTGCCCGCTCATATTTCTCCCTCCTGTAAGTGGAACTGCAGATGTGTTTTTCCAGCAGATTTTGGCACTGACTGGATGGGGCTACAGAGTTATTGCTGTGAGTATTCCCAGTCCTGTGTCAAAGTGAGCGTACTTGTGCTGAGAGGCTGGATAATGAAGATGAACTCGGTTTTGACTAAGGGAAGCTACAAAAAATACAATGCTGAGATGCACTCCAGAGTGTGCAGCAGATCCAGGCTGAAATCTGCTCTATGTCCACATCAGCACTTACCCAAAGCCTTGTGCATACATGTTGTTAACTTCTCAGTGTGTTTTTCCCTTGTGTGCCCTGGACACCACTCATTTTTGCCTCCAGCTGGATCTTCATTAGCCAGGAGGCAAATACATGGGTTAGTTCAGGGTTTCCATGTTTCCTTAGGGATGGTGGTTCTTGGCTGGCATGCTAAGTCACTCCTTAAAGTCCCAACAGCTCTTCTGTGGCTTCTCAGCTCCTGAGCAGGACTGAAATGATTGATTTGAACATTATTTCTGCTAAACAGCCTGGCTTCAGGAGCACTCTCAGAGCAGTTCACAGTTTCTGTGCCTGCCAACTTTTGATGCCACAGAATCACTGAAGAGTCATTCCAGCCTCTCCTCACTGATTACAGAATGAAGCAAAGCTGCACTTTCCCCAACAAACATGCTCTGTGGTACCTTGTCATCTATTTGTGCCAGCAAAGGGGAGGTGTTCACACCCTTGGGCTGGAGGGACCTTGCTGAGGAGCTTGAGCCTCATGATACAGGCGAGGCAGGTTGCTGTCTTGAAACCCTTACTGTGAGATTTGGTGTGACTTTTGAGGACGCAGCTCATAGGTACTGATCTGAGATGGCCTTTTTCTAACTGTGTGTTACTTCAGTTGCAGTATCCGGTGTACTGGGATCACCTTGAGTTCTGTGATGGGTTCAGGAAACTGTTAGACCACCTTCAGCTGGATAAAGTGAGTGCTCAGGGGTGGGGAAATGGATGTGGAGTTGCAATAAAAACCTAATGTTTGAGAGTCTCACTTAAGAGCAAGTGTTTAACATGACACAAAAACGTAGCCTAGAAATAAAGAGGCTGTGTTGCAATTTTACATTTGAAACTAGTTTCTTTTTAAAGGTGGGTACCCTTGAAAATTGTTGTACTTGGCCTAAATTCAGCTGCTGTTCTAGGCCTGTTAAACTGGGTAACTTCAGGTTTTCATGTGATCCTGTGGAAGTTATCCTTCCGAACTCCCGGAGTGCAGGATACCACAACAAAGTGGCTTGGTTTGGGATAACTGTTGAAGCCAAAGTGAAATGTTTCTTTTCATTTTTCTTGAGCTTGATGAGCACACAGACACTGGACCTGCAGTCTGGAAATGTCTCCTCCTTTCAGTCTTGGTCTCATTTATTTCATGCATAAACCCAGAAGCTAAATAGAAGAGTGATTCTTTAAACAAATGGGTCATGAGGACAGGGTAAAACTACAATGACTTGTTTCTGTAATGAAACCTTGTGCTTGGAGGTTACTTATTTCACAAATGTGATCTGTTTGATTTTGGTTCTTTTCCTTGAACCAGGTTCACCTTTTTGGAGCATCTCTGGGAGGCTTTTTGGCTCAAAAGTTTGCTGAATACACACACAAATCTCCCAGAGTTCAGTCTCTGATCCTGTGCAATTCCTTTAGCGACACTTCTATCTTCAATCAGACATGGACAGCAAACAGGTAAGCAAGGCTGAGACAAACAGATTCATGGCATTAACTTTTTTGTGATGAAGTGTCCTGCTGCTCTAACCTGTCTCCAGCCCGGGTGAGGGAGGTGTGGCATGGAATTCTTATGAGTTTTGAAGCCACATCACAAGGAGAATGGAAATGTTCACAATTGGGAATGTGGAATTTGTCAGATGAGCCATTCCATGATCCCCTGTGGATGTGTGGTCAGATTTAACAACTGCCTGTTTTCTAGCAAGGCCATTCAGGGTGAGAAGAATGATATTCATCATGTTTAAAATACAGGTTTGCAATGTAAGACTTAACAGCTTCCCAGAGCAGTTCAAGCACCTCGCTGCCAGGTTTTCCCTCTCTGCTCTTGAAGCTTCTTCAGGACTTCATTTGAAGTTAAAGCACGAAGTCTATGCCAGGAAAGGGAGGGCTGACAACAAAGCATGTTACCATGGGGGTCCTGGGTGCTTGAAGACCCTTACATCTTGTTTCTGTTTCAGCTTTTGGCTGATGCCTGCTTTCATGCTGAAAAAAATTGTCCTTGGGAACTTTGCATCTGGTCCTCTAGATCCCGAGATGGCCGATGGGATCGATTTCATGGTGGACAGGGTAGGTACCTGTGCACTCTCATGGCTGTGATGTCAATCTTGGTAGATTTGCTTAGCAGGAGGTTGTAGATCCTTCTGCTGCTTGCTTCATTTACTTACCCAGGAGGGAGGAGGAAGGGATGGATCTTGAGCAGATGCTGTCACAGCCCCAGCACTTTACCTTGTGCTGCAACCATCTGCCTTTACAGTTCTGTTTATGGAGCTCAGAAGAGAGGAAGTTAAACTGAGGTGGCAGAGGAGAAGGTGCTGGCCTATGTCTGTAGACCACGCTCCAGAGGCAGGAGCAACTAATGGAACATATTTTAAGCATTTGTCTCATGCAGAGTAGTATTAACTTGGAACTCTAATCTTCAACTGAAGCACAGGCATGTTTTGCTGTAAAACTAACTTCTCTTTGGCTCTGTTGTTAATATTGCATTAACTTCCTGCAGTGAAAAATGGTGTTAATCAGAGTTTCTCTCTACTGAAAGCTGGAGAGCCTGGGCCAGAGTGAGCTTGCCTCAAGACTTACCCTCAATTGCCAGAACTCCTATGTAGAACCTCATAAAATTCGGGACATCCCTGTAACCATCATGGATGTAAGTTAATCTCAATGGCATCCTTTTGTGTGTTTTTCTTCAATGCTGTTTCCTCCCCTTGGCAGGTGGGGTCTGGATATTCTCTTAGTAACTCAGTAAGTAGTGGCAGCACGTAACTTCATGCTTAGATAAGTCTTCTGACTGGCCAACACCAGGACTCGTGTGTGTCAAATTATGAACTGGATTTTCTGTGCAATAACACAATCCTATGTTTATGTATGGCAGCGTTCACTTTCTGATGCCTTCATGTTGTTTTCTGTTTCATGAACAACTGTTCCACAGAGAAGCTGAGAATTGCTTTCAGGAGCAGCATACATCCAGTCTGATATAATAATCAAAATCTGGGATTCAGACATAACTGCTGTGACTTGTTATGCAGGTGTTTGACCAAAGTGCGCTTTCAACTGAAGCAAAGGAAGAAATGTATAAACTTTATCCGAATGCTAGAAGAGCTCATCTCAAAACAGGAGGTAACTTCCCCTATCTCTGCAGGAGCGCTGAGGTCAACCTGTATATTCAAGTGAGTGTCTGCATTCAAACTGGATCTGCTGATGTGCACAGCAATAGGAAATGCCTTTTCAGTGCTGGCTTTTCTCCCTTGGTTTGCCTGAGCTCTGCTCCTGGCTTGCTGATATAGAATGCAGGGATGGGAGTAGTCACGTTCATGGGGACTGGCTTTGGGGATTCACCTCTTGCCCGTTTTCTCTGTCCTCTCATACTCAAGAGCCATTACTTCATCCTCACAATAATTACTCAGAAGGAATGTTTCTTTTTTTACCAAAACCTTGTGCTTCTACACTTGTTTCAGCATTATTTTGTGTTCAACAGATCCATTTACTGCAGTTCCATGGTACCCGATACGCAGCCATCGATCCCTCCATGGTCAGCGCGGAAGAGCTGGAAGTCCAGAAGATCAGCCTTCACTCCAGCAATGAACAAGAGCAGTAGGTTTTGGAGCACTGGTGAAAATGAGGAAACAGTTCCGTGGTCTTCCTGTGTATAAGCAACTGTTCCCACTCTGCCCTTTCCCTTGCGTTAGCCGATTATCACTGTGTGACTCCAGCAGGATCAGTCAGTGATCTGCTTGTGGACAGTAGCCTCCAGCAGTACAATGGGATAGAGCTGTGTAACTTTTAGTCTTTTGAGTTCAAGGAAGCCTCTTTGAAGACTACACTTTTAAAAACAGAGACACTTTTTGCTACCAAAGTCCTCACTATCATGTTCTTCAGCAGAACAGGATCTCTTTTTATACTCTTCACTCAGCTGTATATATTGCCACATGCAGGTTGTGTACTTAGAGGCCAACATATATTTTTGTTGAATATTTCGTTTAAGTGACACTGTTGCCATCACTTATTTGCCTTGTATGTTGTGTTGTAAGTTAGGTTGTTTCTATTGGAAATAAAGCATTTGAATTTTTAACTTTCTCGCTGGTTAAAAAATGGTTTTCAATAAAACTTCACTTTCAGCAAGGGTCTCTTGTTTTGACTGCAAGAGAACAGCTCTGTAACTTATGCTGGTCCTGGTCTGCCTCTACAGCCCACCTCTGGAGATGATGAAGAAAACCAGCACATTAAAGCTTGGATCCACCTCAAACCTTAATGATAAGCTTGTGTTGGTTTAGCTCTAAGTAAGAATTACGTAGCTTTTTCTTAATAATAACTAAGATGTAACTTGCAAATTTAAGGGTAAAACCTGGATTTATTAAAACACAGACGTTATCTTCCCCTTGAAACACTGTAAAAAATAAATACAAAGTATTACATGCTAAATAAGTATTTAAGAAAACTTATGTCCTTCTCAGAGGCTGTGCAGATAATCAATGACCACTCTTGTCTTACACTTTTGAAGCTGTAACTTACAGATTAAGGAAGTTACCTGGTTGATTTATGAACAGTATGTATAGGTTAATGTACATTTGTAAACAGTGTATGTTAATGTTCTTCTCTGAAATTTTCTGTTAAAGATCACAAGCCTCATGGTTCCAAAAGGACCAAGGGAGAGCCTTGACTCTTCTTAAATTCCTGCCCTACCAGGGACATTCTGAACACATCTAAGACACAAGTGGTAGACACCTCCCAAAAAAGGGTAAGTAAAGAACACTCCTGAAACCACGGGCTTTGTCCTCCATAACTTACAAACTGACAATTAAAATTTATATACAAAAATGAGATGTAAACCAGTTACAGTAACACAGCACTTCCTGATGCTCACAGTATGAGAAGCAAGGCTGGCTCGCTGAGCTCCTGCTACAGCACCCAGACCATACACAGCAGCTGATAAAACTCTCCCTCCTGTGCAAAGAGGCATTTCAGACTGTTGGCTTTGCTGATGCTCTCCCCATTCCAGGGAGGGAAGCAGCAGTGAAGCCAGCTGCACATGACAAGAAGCCCTTAAGTTGCAGCTGCCTCCTGATCAGCAGCACAGCAAGTGTTTCTCCTCTAGCTTGAGGACAAGCTGTTGAAGGAGTTGCTGGTGCCCTCCTGGTGCTACATTGCTACACACTTCCGTGGAGAGGCAGAGTCTGCGTTTGCTTTTTTCCGAATGCTTTCTGTAAAAAAAGAGAATATTCTGCTGCACAGAAACCTGGAGAGGGGCTTTTTACAAGGGCATGTAAGGACAGGACAGAGGGGAGATTTACAATAGGTATTAGGAAACTCTTCCCTGTGAGGGTGCTGAGGCGCTGGCACAGGGTGCCCAGAGAAGCTGTGGCTGCCCCATCCCTGGCAGTGTTCAAGGCCAGGTTGGACACAGGGGCTTGGAGCAACCTGCTCTAGTGGGAGGTGTCCCTGCCCGTGACAGGGGTTGGAACTGGATGAGCTATGAAAATATAATGCTGTGGCAGGATGCATTATTAAAATAAAAGGAAAAGAAGGAAATGACATGTAGTGGTAGCAAGGGGCAGGGTGACTTCCAGCTTGTGTGAACTGGCTTTAGTTTTCCTCTGCATATATACTGTGTCACCACAGAATTCAGGTAGTGCTCAGTGTGCATTATTTGAAGGAAGATAAAAGTATTACCTGCTAAATCTCTTCTTCCAATCCCCACAAGGCCTTCGTATAACCCCTTGACTGGATTTTCTCCTGCTGTGATCACACCATGGAGCCAGATGAGTAACATCCTGTGGCCGTGCTCTCTGTAGCTTTTAGTGTCTGGCAAGGTGAAATGAGAGGTGAAATCCTGTGCTTGCAGTGCAAGGCCCTGATCAGAGTGGATTTCTGAACTGGTGAGTTTGGACACCCCTCATCTCTCCCTCCTCTTTGGAATCTACTAGAAGGCTCTTAAGTAACAGCTTAATTCCTGCTTGTGGTGTGATTGCTAATTCACATGAAACTCAGACAGTCTCTCATGGCAGTACAGACTTTCTGCCCTCGGAGCATAGCTTAGCCCCTTCCTTGCATTGTGGAAACTCCAGTAACCAAACCAGCAGTGACCTGTTTGTGAAACTCAGAACCTGCTTCTGCTAATGTACGTCTTAAATCCTATGGGGCTTCACTGGTGGTTTGGTTCAGCTCCTTAAAAGACAAAAATAAAACTACCAACTTTCTTCTGTCCTGTAGAACAAGAAATCACAAGTCTGGCAAGTACCTCAGGAGTGAGCAATGAACTGATAACCCCCATGTTTGTGTGCTTTACTCCTAGACAAATTCCAGTGTGTAGGTAACTCCACATTGATAAAAACCAGAATTTTTGGCCTAGTTTTTTGGTTGTTTCAAATAAAGCAGCTGGTGGTCTTCATGCTTTGCTATTACTGTAGTCTTCTCTCCTAGAATCACTGCAAAATACCTGGCAAATACCTGGATGGTGTTTTGTACCTGTCCATTGCTGCTCGATGGCCCTAATGTGGGCATCAGTGAATTTCCAGTAATGTGCCAGCTTCTTCCATTCACCAGGTCTGAGGTACTTGGTAGCCAACCTCCACATTACCGAGCGGATGTGCTGTGTTTCCAGCCTGTGATCTTGCTTAAAGGTCAAGTGCTTTGCCACCCAGGAGTCAGAGTCACTGTTCAGATTGTCCTGCAAAGCCAGAACAGGGGTGTTGGTTGGGATGCTACAGATGTACCTGTCATTCCACAGCCTCCCAGTTTCTCTGCCTGGAGAAAAGGAGCTAATGCTATCCCAATCCCTTCTGCTGGGCTTTTGGAACAGCTGCCAAAGAATCTTTGAAACCCCCTGTTTCCTTCAGCACAGCCTGGGGGGTTTTAGCAACAGAGGCTGTTTTAAATAAGGAAAACCTTAAGTAGATGTTGTGGGAATGGCAAAGAGGTCAGGCTGTCACAGAATGTGCTGCATTTCTTTTCCTTGTGGCAGCTGGTAACATGGTGTCTCAATGGAGAGGACAAAGCCACACCTGCCCTGGGAAGCACAGGGAATGGTATGTATGCTGCTCACCTTTTCCCATTTGTAAAACCGATCAGCTTTGATAATCATGTCTGCCAGGTTGATGTGATTGCCTCGAGCAGCAACATCCAGAGATGTTTTCCCTTGCTGAAATGAGAAGGGGAAAAATGAGCTGGAAAAGACCTTGCATGCTTAGGAGGTACAATCTCCATGGCCACCCTGCAGTCTGTAGTAGCAGGCAGCATGGCCTGTTGAGCAATGCCCCAGCTGGGATGAAGGACCCCTATTCTCTGCAGGCACACACCTTGGATGTGAGCTAGCTTGAAGCTGCTGCCTTCAGGGCAAGAGGAGTCCTTTTCCAGGCTCTGGAGCATCTCTTTTGGTTAGGAAAGCATCCTACCACCCTCAGTGGACGGCAGGGTGCTCTTAGGCCCCCAGCAACATGGGTGCTGCTGTCCAAGGACCAGCTCAGGACTACATTCTTAAGTGTTTTATAGCTTTTTGCACAGCAGGTTTGCTGGCACACGAAACTCAAGTGATTTATACAACCTCATTAATTTTATAGGCTCCACATACACATGATTAGAAACGGTCTCCTAGGAGAAGCACAGGTTGATGGGACTACAAAACTGTAATTACACTGCTTACGTGAATATGATTTGGGATTGCACAGGGATGATTTGTATCTGTATCTAAAAGCTTATAGCAGAAAAGAACAAGATTTGAAAGCTGCACAAAGGAAAGCGAGCCAGCCCAGCCATCAGGCATGCCAGGGAGAACACTTCTAGCCTCGGAAACCCGATTTCACACAGAAAAGTGGAACATGTTCCCTGGGCTGAGTCCCACTGTGGTTCCACGGGCTGCCCAACCCTGCTTCAGCATTTTCTGGGCACATACCACACTTTCAGGCTGCATGCAAGTTACCTGATTCCTCTAGAACTCCTTTTGCTATAATACATGTATCTGCTCCTCAGACAACACTATGGTTGATTTAATTAGAATGCAAAAGCCCTGGACACCAGTGGCAGATCTATACCAGCCAGATACTTTTAGCCCATTAAAACCTGTGTGCTATAATATTTGCTATTAATGTGCATGACAGCACAAGTAAAAGGAACAAGAACAACTTTGGGAAGAAGAAGTTTGCTCACTGTGTGAACTGTTTTTTACC
This sequence comes from Nestor notabilis, assembly GCF_000696875.1. Lineage (NCBI taxonomy): Eukaryota > Metazoa > Chordata > Aves > Psittaciformes > Psittacidae > Nestor > Nestor notabilis. Next base: position 15,539 of record NW_009945331.1, read on the forward strand.
TTCCTAAGAAACAGTCACTTCTTTCCTGGAAAACACATCAAAATAACTACTCAGCAGTGTTTCAAGGCCTTCTCCCTGGGAACATCCAGATTTTAATATTACTATTAACTTTCCTTGAAAGTTCTGACAACAGTGGCAAAGACCATCCGTATTGACCCCACAGAATCTATTTGAGCTGTGGAGGAGACGTTTACCTTGTCTGTTAGCTTCAGATTAACTCCTGCAATGAGAATCATCTCAGCAATGTCCTGCCTGCCGTGCTCCGCAGCGATGTGCAGGGGGGTCTGCTGCCTCTGCAGGAGGGGGAAAGGACTACATTTTAGAGGAGGACAAGCGTGAGGCTGGAAGGATAGGACAGAACAATACTAGGAGGAAGTGCTGTACGAATCCTGTCAGCTCTGCCCTCCCTTCCCCTCTATCCCTTTTTAAACTGAGGGCTAAACATGCTGCCTCAAACTGGAGTTGGGTTCCTCAGGCTGAGCAGAACTGGTCTGTCCTAGCACCAGCACTAGAAAGCCTCCCTGATGATATTTCAGGCTAGAGAATGAACCTCTTCAGTTCCATAAGGCTCCTTAGGGTCACTTATAGGACTATATTATTTCCTGCTATTTAAACAACTTCTGTAGGCAAATAGTTTGGCCAAGAGAGGAAAGGACCAGTGCTAGTTCTGTGTTCCTGGGACAGAGAGCTGCATTAATGTGGGTGCTGCAAACTGTGTGCACCTCAGGACTGTTTAATGGAAACAACTAAACTCACACACAAAATGTGTCAATTTCACGATGTTATCAGGAGAGAACATCACTCAAGAAGGAACATACAACCACAACATTACAAGCAAGCTCCACAACCCCCCTTGTTCACAAAACTGCAATCTGGTGCGAGAACCAGCTCCCCGCAGGCTTGCCTCCCATCTCAGCCCCCAAGCACTGTGCAGAATCTTTGCTGGCCTGAAATTTCTCCCACCTGCTTCCAGCAAGGAGAAGAAAGCCTGACTGCAACGAGCTGTGCACAGGTCCCAGGGACACGGCACAGCGCAGATGTTGAATGCCACCACGTGGTTACCTCACTGCCACACTCAGAATCATTTCACAGCTCACATGTTTCCTAAGTTGCGCTTCCAGGTTTTCCCCATTTTAAAGCACTCTTTAACCCTGTCCCCAAGGTAATCAAATCCCCCATGGAACTGGGTCGCATTTCAAAGACCAGGAGCTGCAGTCTTACGTTATCTGGGATGTCAAGGTCACACTCTGCATCAATGAAGAGCTTCACCATGCCTGGGAAGTTCTGCAGCACCGCAATGTGCGTCGCTGATGCATTTTGCTGTGGAAAGAAGACCCTGTGCTTAGGAAGAGCACAGCTCAGGCACTGAGAGGACCATGCTGTGCCCAGTGTGTCTTATTCTAAGATTCCAGCCTGGACTGGAGGCAGACTGGGGATACTGCTCCATAAGCACAGACCCCACAGCAGCACTGGTCCTTGTGAAGTTGCTTTGTACTCTTGAACTGCTCCACAAATTGGCTTTGCCTTTTTGTAAGTGGTAAGAGCATTAAGCAGGACTTACGTGATTAACAGCATCCATGTGGATTCCTGCGGCCAGGAGGATCCTGGCTATCTCCTGGTAGCCATGCAGTGCTGCGTAATGAAGGCAGTTCATCATCTTCTGAGAGGCACGTCAAAAGAGATGGGTGTTAGTCAGGACTTCTTCTCAGGGCTGCAGTTGTTACAGACTATCCACAGAGATCTCCCTGCTTCTCTCTTGCAAGAGCCCCATGCCCACGTACCAACAAATTCGCAGAGACTGCTTCCAGCCAAACCAGCCCCAGGGAGCATCACCCACCTCTGGGCAAAGCCATCTGCACTATTTGTGAAGTGCTTATGGCCTCACCTGATAATGAGTGCCCTCCCGAGGAGCCACAGGTCTGGGCAAAAATCCACACATTAGCGTTTGGAAATGGAATCACCTCCATGGAGCTAACCTGTGTGCGGGCATTGACATCGGCACCAGCTTCCAAGAGCAGCTTCACGCAGCCACTGTGACCCCCCTCTGCAGCCATGTGCAGAGCTGTAAGTCCTTCCTGGACAAGGCAAAAAAGGAGACAAGCAGTGTTTCTGTAGACAAGGACCGGACAGAGCAGCAGAACGAGGTCTCCACCCTGTCTCCTCAACCTGTTACACGTTAAAATACCAATTCTGAGGGCCAGGGATCTCCATTCGATTGTTAGGAAAATAAAGGATACAGTTATCTGCCACTGACATGTCAGAGTACTGCTCTGTCCTTATGCCAGTGGACACAGCTGGCCCATGGGTCACAAGGCAGACATCATGTTCACCATCTTTTCTTCCTTTCAGTCCATTAGCATACAAAAGAGCATTTCACATGGACAATGAAGATAAGCCGTTTTCCTGGAATAGCCCAGACACAGCCACAGGCAGACCTGGAAACTCATGGAACTCAACCACTAGTTCTCCTTTCTGAAGTCTGGAGCTCATTTCTTTACATGAAAACAGAAGCAAGCAGAAGGTTTAATCTGCTTTGATTATTGCTGTTTATACAAAGGGCAGCTCATGTGGGGGAAAACAAATGCTACCAGAAGCACTACAGAAGGTGGTGGCCCCTTTCTTTCAGATCTTAATCACAATCAAATACACTTTTCAAAGACAGTAACTAAATGAGACTAAAAAACCTACTGATAAACTCAATTGGGAGCTTGCCCTGGAATAAATAACAACGTTACTAAGCCAATATTTGCTATCTAAGTCATTAACTGTGTTCCAACCACATGATTTTCCAAAGCAGGTCTGTCAAAGAGAGATCTCTCAGATCTCAAACAGAAGGTCCATATGTTCAGTGACTAAGTCAATACTATAAAGCATAGTGAGGTTTAGTTTAAAACACACTCAATAACCATTTAGGTGCTTGAATGTACAAGGGTCAGGGAGAAAAATGGAGATTAAATTGAGTGATAAGGTCAGCATATACAGAAGAAAAGGCAATACTTTAGAACTGGATATTGGTCCAAGAAGGATGCTGCCTTTCACTGGTGCTGTGCAACTGTGACCTGCATTTGAACACATACATGTTAGATAAAAGCTGTCCTCTAGATCTCTCCTGTCAATACTGAGTGCTCAGCCTGATGACTGTGGCAGGAGAGTGTTTCTAGGGAAGGAAAGGGCAAAACTGCTGTGGGGTTTATTTCATTTAAGTATACTTACCAAATTCTTTTCATCAAGGTCAACTCCAACATCTATAATCTTCTGCAGCACAGAGAGGTGTCCATTTTTAGCAGCTAAATGCAGTGCTGTATTTTCTTCCTGAAAGTAAAGCACTTCATACATATGTGTATCACAGGACTGAGTGTTCATATACCACAACCTTATACAGAGCATATCCAGTGTGACTGAAAAGGAGGTTGTAACCAGTAGCCTGAAGCAGTCTTCTAATAGGTGCAGCAGGAGGGAAGGAACCCAGCTAGCTTAACTGGAGCATGGCCCACCAGGCTCACTGTGTGTCCCTTCTGAAAAGCACTGGAGAGAAATCCAACATGGACTGAGGTGCAAAGGGCTTGCAAGTGGATAGGGAACAAAAGCCCTGACATACTACAACCAACCACAGATACAACTGCTGACAGTTTGCCTGCATAAACCTCATTTGGTGTCCTGCTCCCTGACTTTCACATCCTCTAATCCTTGGAGTTTACCTCCATTGTGTGTGGTTTTATGCCCATACCTTGTCTTTGGCACTGTGAGAACAACCCAGTCGAATTAGGAACTCTACCACCTCCAGCTGCCCATTCTCTGCAGCCAGGTGAAATGCTGTCCTGTCCATCTTTGAAAGGAAACAAAGAAATACAGTCCAAGAAAGGCTCAGAAAGCACAAGATTAGACCATCTGATGTAAGCAATATAGTAATTCTTTGGGCAATAACCCAGTCCACAGTCAGGAAAAGTGCTGCACTTAAAAAATAGTTATCTTTTATTCTGCTGTTAACTTTCATTCTGCTGTTAACTTTTATTCTGCTTTACATCTGTGTGAAAAGCCTTTCTACCTTGTCTGTTTTATCCACACAAATGTCCTCCAGGTCCTCCATGATGAACTCCATCACCTGGATGTGTCCCTTCTGAGCAGCACAGTGGAGCATGTTCCTGCCATTCTGGAGAGGAGATAAAGAAGCACTCATTTAACAAGTCCAAGACTGAGGTACGGTCTCTTGTCTCTTTTTAACAAGCTGATCCTGTTAGCAAAGACCCATTCCACGCCTCCCTGCACCTCTGGGGCTAAACTAGCTTGTGCTGCAGACAGCAGGTTATGACTGAAGGGTTAATGCTCCTCTTCCCAACCAAGGTCTGTTTAAAAATAAGACTGCTGATTCACTAAACCTGCTTCCCATTTCTGTAACACCTTCCACATCACCACTGCACACGTGAGGTGAACAAGCCATGTAAACCTCTAAAGCTACAAATACTACTCGTGGTTTAGGAATAAGGCAGAAGTGGAGATGGCAGTCCCCACAGCAGATGCTGTCACATACAGTCACCTTAGCTCACAGGTAAGCCTCTCGCCCCTCCATCACTCTCTAGAGCCACGTGATGGACCCACACAGGGAGACTCTCTTACCCTATTGTCACAGTTTATCTTGGCCCCAGCGTTGACAAGGATCTGCAGGACACGGAGGTGGCCAAACCAGGCAGACAGGAGAAGCGCATTCATTCCAAACTGGGCAGAAGAAAAGAGTGATACTTGCAGCTAAACTGCAGCCACCCCCATCCCCACCGTGCTACACAGAAAACCTCACAGATTCTACCAGCCTACTTCCTGGTCACTGCATGTAAGGAAAAGGCCAAAAAGCAGAGCAGACACATCTTAAAACAAGGCTTGCTCCAGAAAGGCACCGCACCTGCCTCAGCAGGGAGGCCGCAGCTTCCCAAGCACTGCGATGCCTTGTGCCACCCACCCAGGGCTAAGGTGATGTCTGTAACTGCCAGCCCAGCACCAGTCCCCAGTGCTCCCCCAGCACAGAACACATCTGCAGGACATGCAAGGGAGCCTTTGTACATTGTCTTCATCATCCACTGGGGCATCGTGGTCCAGTAGCAGTCGCACGGCATCCACATTCCCTGCTCCCGCGGCCCAGTGCAGGGCAGTCCGGTCTGCCTGGAAGAGAAGGAAGGAGAGAGGGAATGCCAGTGTATTCAGAGTCCATGTGTATCCACCAGCCTTCCTGAAGGCCAAAATCTCCTTTGCCATCCTTGGAGCCAGCATTTTTCACACTATGTAGGGTTTTCTTTGGACACAGCCCTCTGTCTCTTTGCTTTCTTGTCAGGCGAACAAGTATTAGTCACCTTCTACCAGTTCTGGACTGTAACAACAGCACAGGAATGAAAAATATCACTGGCCATCGATGGGCAGATTGAAACAGTAGGGACGGGTGCAATCCTGTGTTTCCAAGAACCTACTGGTCAACAAGGAGAGCCCTGCACCAGGAACTGAGTTAGTCCCAAAGCCTCAGCGTACAGAGATGGCAAAATCAAAAACCTTGCAGTGCAGCCCCGTGTATCTGGCACACAGGTTCCAAGGGGAGCCATAAATTATTACCCTCCCTCAGCACTTGCAACTTTCCAGTCTGGCCAGGACGACAGTGCTGTGTGAAACTGCTCAGTTGCCACAGGTCCTATTTAGCACTGGGTGGTGTATTTTACAGCTCTGACCAACTGAGTGGCTAACGAGAAGAGCAGCATTAAGGAGTTGCAGTTCTGAAATACACCTTCACCACTTCCTGCAGCTTAAAGGTGGAAAAGCCCAGGACTTACATTGTTTTTGGCTTTGATGTCGACCCCTCTCCTGATGAGCTCCTCCATCCTGGCCACGTCATTACGCCTCGCTGCATCGTGGAACTGCTTCTCTGACTGAAGCACTGCAGCAGAGACAGAAGAGTGGGCATTAAAACAGTGCTGGCTTGGAGCACGGAGCAGCACGTCCCAACAAATCTCCCCTTTGTTTCAAGCAGCTTTCAAGTGCAGACAGATTCTTCCAGCAAGAATCCCAGCCCTACAGACATTGCCGTGTTTGCTGGATTTGTCCTCTCCAGCTGTCTCCCTTCCCTGAGTACGCTGTGCCACACCAGTGCTCGTCCAGTCCTACAGGCTCTCATCTAATTCAATGTCTTTCTCTGATCCAGCTGAAAAACCTTTTGACCCATTAGGACCATGTCCTCTGGGCACGCTTTGAGGCCCTGAGCCGGAGCAAGGGTTCAGGCTAGGGCAGAAGACACTGCCTTTCCTCCATCCCTCCCCTTACATCCCACTGCTCTACAAGGAGGTCTTTACACATGGTCCTGCTGTTCCCCTTCGGGCAACCTGCACCAGCCAAGCAGCACAAAACTGCTAGCCTGGCCTGTGATTAGTGTTGCATCTCTTAACAGACCGTGGCAGTTCTGCACATAATTTGGCACAACTGACAGCATTTGTCCTGCACAGTTAGGCACAATTGAAGTGTTTACTCTCCATGCTGGGCCTTGCCCCAGCAATCTTCTCCTTGATTGAACAAACCTTCCTGCCAAGAAACGAGAGCAAGGCTGCGACTCTGGGCCTGCCACAGCCTGAGAGGGAGGATTTTGGCAAGGCTGGTGTCAGCCTTTGTTGGACTCAGTCTCTGCCCCAGCACTTTTTGGGGAATCCTTTCAAGAAGAGCTTGAGTCAGACCCTCAGCCTGCTGCATCCCACTGGAGAGCTGGCTTAGAGGCTTCGCTCTCTTCTGCGTATCTCAGGCTGCAGTTTGAGTTAGCAGGGGCTCAGTTTCTGTCCACATATCAGCCAGACACTAACCACATGCCATGTGAGAGGCATCAAAGCATCCTGATGTTCCCATCCCACCACACCGAGGAGATAAACAGACTTGCTGTCTAAACAGCACTACCCCCTTTCTCTCTGGAGAGCGCAGAAGCAAAGCACCCCTAGTGCAGACTCTTGGGGCAGCAGAGGTATAACTTTACCCTCAAACTTCTGTTCCTCTTACCTTCAAACAAAAAGCTTTAGCTCACAGAAAACACAATTAACATCTTAACAGCAGACAGGATCATTCAAGAGTGTTGGACCTGCTGTTGCAATTAAAGCAGTAGGATTTGGACACTGATTTCTGCAGGAACAGGATTTTCTGTGCTGTATGTTGAGACTATGTTCTCATCTGGTCAGGTGTGTTAACGAGACTGCATTTCCACACCGCATGGACCCTTCATTTTAGAGGAAATATCAGGAGAACCTGGCAAAAGCCTGTAGAGTTTATTTATTATTAATTAATATTATTATTAATTATTAACGCCAATGGCTGCACACAAACTACCTCCTTACAAATGCTTATCTCCGTTCAATGGAGTAAATCCTGTGTTTCAGTTAAGCAAACGTTGCTGTTCCTGCTTCCCAGGTGACCAAAACGTGTTCGTACATTTCATGGTCACCATTGCCAAGTGATGCCAAACAACTCTTTGACTTATTTATTCTTTCCTCATTTTGATGGTCCGAGTTTCCCACTTAATGTCCACACTGGCAAAGCTAGCCCTGTAAATGTCAATGCACTCCTCACCATGGCGTGCACCCCAACAGCAGTGTTTCAGTAGATATTTAGCCATTTTTCTTCTCTTTCCAGCTCACATTCCGGGGTATTTCATAGCTCATAGCACCAAATATGAATTCATTTATCCCAAACAGCATGGAAACCAATTTAAACGATTTACTCTCAGTGCAATGCACCAACTCACAGCCAGTTTATTATGCAAGAGGTTTAAAATAGAATCAAAGGAGAGGAAAGGTGTGCAAAGAAACGAGCTAAAACTGTCAGCCGGGGTCTACCTGAGGCTGATGGACACAAAGACACCCCAGGACAGCCAGCCAACTGGTCGATAAAGGGGGACAGAAGGCTGAAGTGGGGGGTACCGGCGTTACATGCATCATCTTAGGGATACAGGATGGGATACAGGATGCTTTAGGGCAAAAGCAGACCCGCTTTTATACGGAGGTTATAAACGGGCTTTGTTTCTCAATAGGGTTTTACACGCCTTTAGAGCACCTCAGCCCTGCCCTGAGCCCCCCACAGGGGCCGGGGGAGGCCGGCGCTGGGTCCGCCCTCTCCCACCGCGCAACCCCCG
>NW_009945332.1:0-28952 GCF_000696875.1 Nestor notabilis
TGCCGCGGTTCCCGCCTCAGCCGGCACAGGGACCGGGAGCGGCACGTCCCTCAGGGAGCCCGCAGACACACCAACATCTGCTGGAGGTTATCTCCTCCCCATGCAGAAGGGCTGAGCAGCTGATCTCTGGAAGCCTCTTCCAGCTCTGCACCTGAATGGTTGTGTGAATCCGAAGCAACAAGCAGGAAAACAGGGGCAGGTCATGGCCCAGGGCTTGTCGATTTCCTGGGAATGAAATGAGCCGGCCTGGGGCTTTCACCGAGTTCAGGAGAAGTTCCCGAAGGGTGGAAATGACAAGGGGAGAACAAAGAGCACGGGGAATGCTACTGAGGGAAATGGAAATGAAACAGCTGGCAAAGAGTGACTACCAATGCTAGAACTGGCCTCAGAGCACAGCAGAGGCTGAGAGCTGAGGCTGCTCATCCTGGAGAAAAGAAAGCTTCAGGGGATCCTGTCAACTTATATCAATACCTGAGTAAATAAAGAGCCAGACTCTTCTTGCTGGTATTCAAAGTACATGACACAACTTGTCATTATCCCCCTTGGAGAAGAGGTAGTATTCACAAGTAATTACTGAGCCGGAAGGAAAATACACAAGAGCAAACTCAAAGGTGGCTGAAGGTTGCTGAATGCAATTTGTGTAATGAAGATTGGCATTAAACGGCTCTGGAACAAAGTTATCTGTTCTTCAGGAGTGGGATCTGCCACTAGAATGTTTGGTAGGTGACAGCTTTTCTACAGTTCCCCTGGAGCAGCTTGGGCACGTTTTTGGTCTTTAAACACAGGCTTTCTCCCTTAAAGGTTAAAAATGGTGATTGGGAAGCATAGTCAGTGTGAGGGAGACTCCCACATCACATCCTGTGAGTGACTGAACCACAGAACCTGGAGCCACGTGTTGGTTTCCATGCACATCTATGACATATGAGTCCTGCAGAGTTTACAGACATGTAAGGACAGAGAGAAGGAATGATAAAGGTGAAGCTTTAGGACAAGTCCAAATAGCTGTTGGTTACCTCCTGCCCATGACACAAATGTGAGACTTGTTACTCCAAGTCATTCAGGTCTTTGTTCATTTGCTCCTCTAACAGCAACCGATTGCCCAGAAAATTGTGCCTTTCAAGCAAAAAAGGCCAAATTCTCACTGACACCACAGTAAAACTAAACCCTTCGTTGAATATACCACTGATTTACACTAAGGCGTAGCAGAACTGAGTTCAGACCTGTAGCTCATAGGCAGTTATAACCAATCTGACTATTAAAGCTTGGTTAAAATCACTTTGCCATTGGAATGGCATCTTTACATTATTTCTTGTGGTTATAGGCGTACATTTCACTTTAGCTATTAAAATAACTCATTATTTTAGTGCAGAATATCATATGTGCCTTAATGTAAGAAAAACCCCACAACAAACCAGCTTTTGTTCCAAAGTACTGTGCACCACAGCCAAATTCCTACTAAAGTAGAATAGATTTAAACATTACTTTCCATTGAATTATATGTTGACATTTAACAGCAAATATTGACCCTTTTCTATTATCCAGTTCTTCTAAGCAAGTTTATAATGTGTTTGCAAGGTTATTTCATACTGGCTGTGATGTCTGAGGTAGTTTGGGTTCTTAACAATACGTTCTCCATGAACTGTTTCAGATGGCTTTTCCTGGTTCAACACCTGCCCAGTGCAGTGCTGCGATGTGTGACTGTGACCCAGCTCTCCAACTGAACCACACTCTGCAGTCCTCCAGTGCTGCTACTCAGGTATGAAATATGGACCAGACCAGTGCAGAAAGTGTGGTTGGAAACATGTGGGCTGTTTGATGCCTTGCTTGTGGCTCTTGCAACCTAGAATGAACCATGAGACTTTTGAGTCTGTTTTAGGGTTTCACTGATGCAAAGGAGGCAGGAGGACTTAGGATGTGATTGTGCTTCTACATCCTCCCACAGAGCTGTGTGCAGTCTCTCTGTGGTTAGGAAGTCATGGCGATGTGACATCCTTTTGTCCGAGGCACAAACTAGAGGCCCTAGTATCAGTTTGCCAGTGATTACAGTTCCAAAACTGAGAAGACACTTTTACTCACCCATTGTTCATGGTGAAACAAGGGAAGCGCATTAGGAAGGTGCTGGGAATCACCCCCACTTCTGCTGGTGGCTTTGTTCTTTCACCATCACCACTGATGATTTTGATTATTAAAGGTCACATGTGTTTTGCAATCTTCCCCTGCTGTGGATATTTGACTTCAGTATTTGTACAGCAGATCTGCTGGAGCTGTGCACCCAGAAAATGATGCTCATTTTTAGTACACAGAAAAATGTAGCTCTTGACATTCTGGCTGATTTGCCAGACCTTTGCAAACATCCAGGTCTTAGTGCTACCTCTGCGGATAATATTTGAATGATGGCTCTGTGTTTTCAAAGAGATTGGTCATGGGCAAATAACCAGCACCTTGCACCTGAGCTGAGAAATAGAGGTTAATAGGGAAAGCCATTGGAGTCCATTTGCAGGCACTGAGTAAAGCACAGAAGAAATGCAGTAACTCACTTCCCCAGTGAGCACTCTTCTTTTCAAGTACATTTGGAACTATTCTGCTGCCCATTCCTGTTGCTCAACAGGCTGTTAGAGCAGCCACTAATGCACAGAGTGGTGTCCAAAAGCAACAGGATGACACTTACACCAATACCACACTCTGCTCTGGATTATTCCAATACTTGGAGCAGCAAGCTGCCTGTATGAGTGATTGCATCTGAGTGCAAGTAGGTGGAAAGTATCATTACACCATTTTCTGAGCCACAAAGCTGAGGGAATGTACCCCTGACTCAGTTCCCTCATTCCACATGAAATCATGTTCTGACAAAGACGGGAATGCTGACAGCTCTCCTGCAGCACCAACAGGGAGTCCTGGGCCCCTCTTTCCTCCTTTTTATGTGGTTTACATGTGGCTTCATTACCTCCAGCACTTCAGTCTCACTCATTTCATACACATGATATCCACTGATGTGCTGAAGGGCTTTGTTCTGTGTGTGAAAAGTACTGTGGTGGAATATGGCCCCAGGCACACACCTTTGCTCTTCAAAGTCATTTCTGAAGTAGTTCCAGCTGCTTCTGTTAGCCCGCACACAAAGTGGTCTCAGGCAAAACTACATGCTTTGCCTTTGAAATGCCATTAAGGCTCCTTAACATTGGGCACCCAACAGGCAGGACTCTGTGACCTGTCACTGGGGAAATGGAGAGCTTCATGTTTGGAGTTATGATGGGCCTCTCTGGCTTCACCCTTCTGAGAGGGGTTTTCAGTCACTGAAAGTCCAAGTACAGACCCTCCCCTGGGGCTTGGCAAGGTTCTGGTTTATCTTTTGTTTTCAGTGCATGCCTCCCGGGGCATTCTCATTTTGCCATTGTGTCCTCTGCTGGGTTTGTATTGCACTCGAAGTTCTCTGCTCAATATAACTCCTTTCTTTGCTGTAAGGGTTAGGTGTTAGCTGGACAGTGAGAGTTTTAGAATGTAAAAGACCTCAGCAAGGATTCCTTCGTAAATAGCTTTTGAGAATTCCTTTCCTTTCTTTCCTCTCCTTTCCTTTCTGGTGATCCAAGCTTTGCCTGTGCCTCCAGCCAGCCTGGAGCTGCCTCTGCCCCATCCCTGGGGCTGCAGCTGGTGGCTGCCCAAAGCCCTCCTGCAGATCTAGCTCCAGAGAGTCCCTGCCGCTGTGTGTGACACGAGGAGGGACCCTGAGGAGCCCCACTGCATGAAGCACCAGTCATGTCTGGAGTGCTGGCTCAGAGCACCACGTCTTTATTCATAACAATAATGATATTAATATGATCACAATATGACATTAATACTGACGAATCTCCTGTGAAGCAGGAAAACAGATTGTCTTGGGGGGGTTGTAGTGAGCATTACCAATAAAGGTTAATGTTTCTTGGGTGCTTTTGGCATTGATGTGCTGATGTCTTCTTTGTAACAGGGACATGGTGCTGTGAAGTGTTTGCTGTCATCTCCCCCAGGGTACCTCTGTAGGGATGCAAGGAGACAGACTTGATGTGCGGTTAAATCAAAAGCTCTGCCTCTGCCTTCTTGGCCTGTGGTTGGTTCCCTTTTAGCACAGCTGAATGTAACATCTTTAGAAAACATCCTGGCCTAAGTGCAACTGCTTCTGCAAGGGTCTGGGAGCTCTCACAAAGCCAGCTCCCTCAGCCGTAGCTTGGACTAGACAGGGCAGAAGGTGATACAGGAGAGCAGGAGTACCTTGGAAACCTCTGTCTGCTTCCACTGTTCTGGGATCCACAGCTGTACAGTGCTGGAAAGCTCAGAGCCTGACGGTGATTTTTTGATGGAGGATAGGTCATGTCATTCCTCTGCCTTCCCAATGCATTTTAATTCCTAAACAGTTCTGATTTAGTTTTAGTTCCCAAAGTTTATGCGCAGCTCTTGTTTTCTGGTCACCTCAGTGTCTTGAACTATGATGACTTTTCCATGATCTCTTCTCTCTGCTGTAACTGTATTACCTGGGAAGATGAGCAGTGTAGCACCAGCAATTGCCTGGTAATGATATTTGTTAGCTACCTGCTTCAGCTGCTCTGAAGAACTGAGGGTAAAGCACTGCCTAGGAAGTGTTATATATGTGATGGCCCTTGAAGGCCTGGGTCTTAGCACCATATAAGACAATCTGGCCCCTGGTCACTGAGTTCAGTAGAGACAAATTTGGCCTCTGGCCATAGAATCTGCTATTTGATGCTTGTGCTTCGACTTTCCTGAGCATTTGGAAGTGTTTGACATTACATGAGTGAAGCACATCTCAGGGAGGGTAAAGCATCCAGACCAATACTGGTGCTGTGTGATGGAGTTGTTTCTGTGCATATGAAGGGCTCTGCTCATTTTGCTAACAGCAACAGTATGGAAATATAATCACCAAGGGCTATTTTGAGACAGTAGCTCCTCCACTTGCAGCCTGAGTGCATTCATCAGGGGCTGCTCTGCATTTTAACTGGGAAAGTGACAGTCACTTCAACCAGGAAATATTGTTGTATTAATCTGGCACACAGAGCTATGCCAATGGAGCCAAGTGGTGGCCAGGCTCAGAGACAGCAACACTTATAAAGCAGTGCATCCATCTCCCCACCATTGGATTAGAATCACTGAATACAAAAGAGCAGAATTTGGGAATATGAAATAAATGAACTGCATAAAGGCTTCTGCCAAATCTCATTAGGGGCCAGAGCTGTGAAGGATACAATGCTAATAGTACATTACTGCTCCAGTACAGTTCTCCTTCAAAGTAGGAACCTGGGGGTCAGAGAAAACCGTAGTGCCTCCTGTTCATTTTCCAGATGGACCTGGGTCATTTCCGATGCCTTGTTCTACCAGGTCTCTTCAAAACACCCCATAGCAGTGGAAGAAGTGCTCCTTCTTTCCTGCTCCTTCTCCACCCGCCTCTGGCTACATAACCCAGGTTGTAAGCGAAGCCTAGGGATGTAGGTTGGCTATGCTTGTGCCCTCTGTGTTTGCCATGTTCTGTACTTCTTTCTTTTTTCCCTCCATTCCCCACCCTTGGTCCTTCGGGGAGCTTAGACACATAACCTTTTAGTAATAATCTGAATTTCAAATACTGAGAGTTGATTTCTGAACTGCCCTAATATTTGAGAAAGGTTTTAAAGTAAAATAGGTTTTTCTGTGTCCCATTATTGGCCTGGCAGCTGCGTGTGTGTGCTGGGTGTACTGAGAAAGGTAATACTAACAGCACGAAAAGGTCAGAGTTATATAAAAACCCTTTTAAAACTAAATAGACCTGAACTCCCCTCAGATACTCAGAGGTTAACTGAGAAGATCTGGGCCTTTGGCAGGTCAAGTTGTGCATCTTGAATAAAACCCCAGACAAGTCCAGAAGGACAACTGTGGTCAGCCAGATGTAACTTCTGCTCTATCTCCTCTGCAAGAACCTCCCTCAGGAAGGCCAGACCAGCACCAGGAGGGTACCCTGGTGCTGTGCATACGTGCATCATGCCCAATAACCGTCAACAAAGGGGGCAGATACACAGTGCAGGCATTAGAGGGGCTGTGCTTGGACAACACAAGTGTATTCATGTACTTGGACATGCCGAGTTTAGAGCTACATGCAGCTGGGCTCTGTGGCTCTTCATGCCCAGCAGTCAGCCTCAGCAGAGCCCCAGGGCCTGCTGTGGGTTTGCTTTTCCCTGAGCAGAGTGGTTTGCTTCTTATGGGGTTGATTGCAGGGAATAAGGCAGCTCTGGCTGACCCGGTGTCCCACTTCCCCTGGCTCATTGTTCCTTCCAGCTGGTGTCTCAGTCTTTCTCAAGCACATTTTTGCTGCTGGCAAATTGAATGCTTTGGAAAGTGTCTGAGTATGGCCCCATGCACAGTGTGAAGGGCTGGCTCCATGCTGCCTTGCCAGGCATTGTAAACTCCCATGCTGTCATTTTCTGTTCCTTTCCCACTGGTGAGGGCCTGTCCCCATGAAGATGCAGCAAAACTTTCCCAAGTGGTGTGTGTGGGTTTCCCCCACAAGTACTGCTGCCTCAGTGACTTGTGTCCATGCTGTATGCACAGCCCATGGGATAACGGGAGCCCTACTGCTCCGGCGTGAGCCATGCACCCACCCTAGCGCAGTGCCTGGCACCCACTACACCGCATCCCTTACAGACCTGTCAGCAGTGTCTGCACACCCACTGCGCTGCACGTCTGAGCTGGGAAGTGGGCTGCCAGCACAGAGCCATTCCACATCCTACCCCGCAGCTCTCGCATGCCCTGTCAGTAACTTAGTGACTGGCCTCTTGGCAGCACCAACAGTGACATCAGTTACTGTTCACAGCATCCTTCTCAGGTGCTAGTCAGTGAAAAGGGAAAAGAAACCAAAGTATTAGTAATGGCTGTGAAAATTTAACTTTTATTCTCTGTTCACTGTATACAAAACACCATTCTGCATAGTGAGAACTCATTTGTTGTACAGTTGACAGTGCACATCAACAAACAAGTGTTCAGGAGGTATACACTCAATGGAGAGGGCAGTGATGGCCAGTGCACATTACACACTGAGATCCTGCGGCGCTGGCTGTGTGTTTCAGGATGGAGAAGTACCTCATAACCACTCACATGGAGTACTCTAAAGGGGGTAACAAGCATTTACCAACGGACCAAATTAAGAATGGGGATGAGGAGAGAAAGCAGAACTAACGTATCTGATACACAGTTTCCAGAGTGCTTAAGGAGTTTCACAGAGGTGGCGGAGAAGGATCCATAGTTCTTTCAAACACTTCCATTTTTAAAACGGTTCAAGTTTCATGATAAATAACAGAATCTCACAAATCTTTTGGGGCAAAATGCTCCACATTTATTTACATATGAAATGTGTTTAATACAGTCGTAATGGACATAGTGTATAGTAACATCTGACAGCAGCAAGACTTTAAGGAACTGAACAGTTACTACTGGCTATCATGCAGCTATCTATATATACACCATTTGTTTTAAAAAAAAGTACAAAATTGCTTTTTTAGGGATACATACAAGGTATAAAATGCAAAACCAAACCAAAAATATAACTCTCACAGAGAACTCTATATGAAAGGGACAGTGTGGTACCTTGTTGTACGTGGTAAAAGCGCAGCCAGGGACACCAGCACGTGTTGGAAAGGGCTGAACCAGCTGCCTGGGCCGGTGCACTTACATAGGCTGCGTGTCAGCTTCCTGATGCTTGTGGTTCTCCAGACACTGAGCACCAGAATGTTTGGCATGAGCAGAGCTGGGCAGTTCCAACCCCTGTAGCAAGGGTTAACTAGTTTCTTTCAATACCAGAAATAAAGGAACATATATAATGCTGTGTACTCGCTCCTACAGTGTTTAATAAATTACATGACAAAAAACATCATCGTTATAAACCTATTCCTCTAATTACATCTTATTTGTTAACTCCAGAGCAGCCCAGCCCTTATGGAGCTTTGATCACAAGCACCTGATGGCCTAAAAAATCACTTCATGATACAGAGAGTTGTGCAATTATACTTCTCAAAAGTACTCGAGCATTCTAGGGGGTCTGCACCTCTTCTGGTGTTGCCACCCAACCCCAGCACTGCAGCTCACCTGTGCGGTGCTACTTTATCTTGGTTTTGTCTTTTTTGTATATATATTTTTAAAAGAAAGTTTAAAAGCTTCCTTGGACATGTAGAAGCACAAGTTCTTTGAATGTGAAGTCTCCCTTAGCCTGCTTCCCCTCCAGGCACAGCCTCCTGGAGCACTTCCATCAGCTGAACCTGCCTTCAGAAGCATCCAAACAAGAAAGTTTGAGAGAACTGACAGAACTGCCCCAGCGTTCAGAACTCTGTTTGAAAAGAAACTTGCTAGAAAAAAATAACAGGAACAAAACAGGAAAACCCAAATTTGCCACTAGATACGATACAAACACATAACAAAGAGTATAAAAGTTATTAGTTTAAATATATACAAACTCTTTTCAACTCAAATACTGCTTCAATGGGTTTGAGGGTATAGACAATGAGGTGAAGGGGACACTTTTATGCAGAATATATTGCAACAGCCTGAACAGTCCTGTGAACACTATTATATCTTGAGCTTTCTGTAGCAAAAATGTCCTTAGTATTCCAATGTGGAGAGAGATTTCTGCATCACAAGTCCTCTGGTCACTTCTCAGCTGAGCTCATTCTTTTTGACTTGATGAAGGCCATGCCATGTGTTCTCATGTGAGTGTTTAAGGCCGCTTCAGTTTCAAAAGTCTTTGCACACACTTTGCACCTCCTGTCCGATGCTGCGCTGTCAGACGACTCATCCTCATGGTTGGCTTTGTTCTCTTGCTGGTTATCCTCCCCAGAGCCATTCTGTTTTGATACTGGCTGAGGTTCCTTCAGCTTATGTACAATGAAGAGATGTCTGGAAAGGGACACATGGGATGTGTAGCAGAGTCCACATTCCCTGCACTGGTACGAGGAGCCATCAGATTTATGCTGAGGAATATGTTCATGGAACTGGAGAAGATTTTCTGTTGTGAAGCCACAAACAGCACACTTGTGAACTTTAAAGACATTGATCTTTAGCTTCTTTAGTGGCTGAGTGATTGCACCTCGTGGAGGCCTGAACTCCAGTACAGGTTCTTCCAGTTTACGCTTTGGACTAGGAACCTAGAAAAGCCACAGATGGTGCATCATGTAAGTGTAAATACACAGCTCTTTTCATCACTATTTGTGACTTAAAAACTTCAGAAACTTTCCCCTTGGTATATAATTGCACATAACATTTATTTTGTCAGTTCTGGGAGAGCCTCAGTATCTAATACTCTCTGGAAACTTGAATTAGTGTTTGCCAGCGTAACTTCATCCAAGCAAAACACCAATGAGAGCCCAGCTGTATGCAGAACATAGAGTATCCGCCTGGAAACTTCTCAGCACTACCTCCTGCAGCTCCATTTTTATTACTTCGCATGATTTCATGCCTGAAACTTGACTTGGCAGATGACCTCCTGCTCGTCAGTAACCAGACTGACGTATTGCCCAAGCATGAGTCAAGTGGACAGTGTTTTAACTAGTTACATGGGTTATGTTTCAGATTCTCCCTGCAATTCTGTCAAGAATCCTCTGCATCCTATGTAGCTCAGGTATGCTCCATGGTGTTTATGCAGACTATGTACACAGCTGCCACATTTTCAACACTTAAATTGAATATGGCAATACGCTGGGCTGAAAGACAGTCATGTACAGGATAAGAGTACACTTTACAATCCAGATGTGTTTGTGTCTCTGCTGTCAGCTTTGGACATGCCATCACAGGTGAAATTCTGTATCATTCAGAGCCCAAAAGACTTAAAAATGTTGTTAATCTCTGCATGTAACAAGTCTTTGGACAGTGCTGTCATTCTTGCGTTCCTCCTAACACTCACCATCAACAGAAGAGCAGAATTGAATAGTTCAGCTAAAAGGGACCTATGATGATCACCTGGTCCAACTGCCAGACCAGAAGTTAAAGCATGTTGTGAAGGGCATTGTCAAAAACCCCCTCTCCGTGACTGAATGAACTTTCCAAGTGATTACCTTTGTGTCTTCCTTTACTTCCCTTTCTTCCGTGTTTGTTGATTCAGTCATTTCTTTCACGTCAGGGTCTTTAATGCCATGCATCAACTGAATATGCTTTTCCAACATCAACCGCTTGGTAAAAGTACGTCTTGAATCTGGGCAGTGCCTACAGAAACACCACAGAGAACCACAGTGAGCTTTCTTCTGCTCAGAGGGTAGCAAAACCCAGACACTTGCTGCTTGTCATACACCAGGATAAATAGCAGCCAGACTTGCTAGCGTGGAGGCAAACCATACAGTACAAACTATAGAAACAACCTGATGCACGGGCTGTGTCAGGCAACCATGAACAACAGCCAGGCTGTTGGAATGCTGTGTTCTGTTAGACAGCACAGACCATGCTACCACAGAGAAGGGGCTATGATCTCAGCCACAGACAGCTGCTGCAGCTTGCAGCTTCCTTCTCAGAACTCCAAACTCAGCTCCACAGCACACAAATACATACCATGCTATGAAAGAAGAGAGAAGTCTGTATTGTCTGAAAGCTTTACATTTTGGTGCCAAAGCCCCTGAGAGGCAGCAGACTTCAGGTACCTGCCTTCTCGGAAGCCTGCTATGCTTTATGCAGGCAGGAGATCCTCAATAGTTTGGACTGTCTGTGTATCTAAATACCCACTTCATCTGAATGAATGGGACACTGGCTTTTATAGAACCAAGAACTAAATGATACTAACAGGGTTTCTTGTTGGTTTCTACTCTGTTTCTACATAAATGGAAGTGGAACTTACGAGCAGGTATAAACCTTCCTGATGCCTTTGTGCTTGATGCGATTGTGCCGACACAAACTGTGGGATGAACTGAAAGATTTGTCACACTGTCGACATGGATGTTTCTTCATTTGCTTTAAAGAAGAAGAGAAAGACGTTAATTAAAAAAGCTCAGGAAAAGTAGTGGTGCATGTGCCAAACCTTTGCTGACAGGGAAGAAGTGCCACTCACCAGTGTTGGTAGTGTACCTGCAAGTGACACCGCTCCTACAGCAACGCTGCAGAATTTGGAGGGCCTGGACCAGTTCAAAGCAGTGTGGCCAGTATGAGTTACACAAACACCTACCACTGGTTGTAAATCAGTGTCACACACTGGGGATGAGGGGAACTTCTTCCACCAAAGCAGTAAGGGAGATAGTGGATAATTCCTGGACCAGTAAAGGCAGTACAGTGAGAGCTTTGCTTTCACTGTGAAGTAACCTGTCCCTTCCCAGCATCAAGGAGGGCCGAAGAGCACAGAATAAGGACCAAAGCGAAAGGTCACAGACACTGACACACTAACAGGGCTCAGAAAAGCCATGAGGGAATGAGAGGAATGGTCCAATGCCAGTGTGGGAGGCACTGGTTTGTGGAACTCTGTGAGTTTTATATGACCGCTGCACTGCTTAAGATGAGCTCCACTGGAGCCCTGCAGAGACGGTGTGATCCCTGAGGATTATTGTTTACTGCTGGGAAGTTTGTGTGCAGGAGAATGTGATGTCTGCATGGCTAAAGGAGAAAGCTGCTTCAGGGAGATGGGAGACCTTTTGCTATCACATGGAGCGTGGGGGAAGGAAACCAAAGCTGTTCTGAAAGGTCGTGGATGCAAATGTGAGGCAGCCCATTAGGAAGCATGATATGGTAATATGATTGGGGCTAGTCAACACAATGCTGTTACAGGTGCAGTACTGAACAGCCTCGACTTCCTTTTCATGTTTAAAGGCCAATTAAAATAAAAGGAAACCAACGTATTTTGCTCTTAAATTGTTAAAGGTGAGAACCTGACAGTGTGTGCACACACTGCATGCTCAATGATGCCACTGCACAAATGAATACATTCTGCACTGTGCTTATTCCCAGTGCTCTGGGAGGAACTTAGAGAATAAAAGGTGAAGTTGTCTGAGGGCTTCCATCACGAAACAGCCCTGCACCATGGGATGCAAACACACCAGCCCAGCCAAGGCAGCCCACCTGCTTTGCCAAGGCCACTGCACAGTGTGGATGCATCAAGCACTTAGGGGAAAGCAGCAGGACTGTGCTCACAGGAGCCAGTCCCTCTGAGAGCACTGGGGAAACCATCCACACCACTACGCTTGCTCTAAAGTCATTAGAAGATTCTAGATAGACCTAACTAGGATTTTGGATGCATTAGTTACAAGTCCTGGGAAGCTCAGCATCCCCCTACCTGGCTGAGCGCAGACATATAGGATGCAGCTTCAAGCCAGGAGTTGTACAGACTTGTTGGAGCCACCCTTTGTCTGGCTAATAGCTTTTTGTTTGTTATTTTAAACAGCGCCTATAAGATCAGGCAGACACACTAAGGGGGCTACAAATCTTCCCACCCTACAGCCTGCTTGCCTTCAGCAGCACAGGAAGAGCATCAGGAAAGGCCGATCTGTCTGTCTGTCTGTCTGCGTAGACATTTCTCAGCTAACTCTGGAAACTCATGTGTCCAAAGAGGAAAGAGCTGGCACTAGCTCTTCTGTGAATACTTGTGCACAACCCAGCCTGGGATCAGCTAAGGAGGATGCTCTGGTCCAGCAAGAGCAGCAATTAGAGGATTGCTGTCATTATCAAAAAGAGGATTGGAAGTCATTATCTTCACACACACTGCATGAGAATGGGCTTTGTGAACTGCTCATGGGTTGCTTGAATGAAGTTTGTACCACATCCTGCAGAGCTCAGCTTCTGCCATCATCCTTAGGAAAACCAGCCTCTGAATTCATCCCATTCTTTGTTAGACCCATGTGACATTCTTGGTTATCTTATGCTCATTTCTAGTCTTTCTGCAATAAAATGCATCCGTAAAAGTTTAGGGTTTGAATATAGTAATTGTGAAAGCTAACAAATGTTGAGAGGTCTGGAAGGAACACAGCAACTATCTTTATCACCCATTTCTGAAAGACCTCAAGTTGTATTTCTATTCATTTTAATATATATATATATATGCCTCCTGTGCTGTCTGAGGAACTGCTTGAATTGGGATAAAAAATAGCTCCTAAATATAAGCAATGAAATAGGCCTTTGGGCCAGTGTTTGAGGGCCACAATTATCCATCCAGTATTTCATAGTAAGGGCTGCTCTTGAGGTAGCACTGCACATTCATATCAAACATCAGAGATAGAAAGATACATATTTAAAGCTAATATTTAGAAAGCATTACCCGTGTATTACTAAGCTTATTCTAGACGTCTTCTGCACTTTGCTATGGATGTGATCAGGCTGGATGCCATTCTCCAGCTCACCCTGAAGGGACAGTTTCACAGGGAGGTTTTGTGGCTTTGGTTTGAAGAACTACATCAATGTGAAATGCATCTGGTCTGAATCTAGTTCTGTTTGCTGGTAAAGGCAGTGATGAGTTAGTATCTGGACTACAGGGGAAACCATGTAGAAAATGACAAAACTAAGCCAAAGAGAGAAAGATGAAGTAGATCCAAGACCAGAGAACAACAACGGAACTTAAAGGGTTATTTGCAAAAGCACTTCATATTTCAGATTCAATTCACTTTTTTGTACTAGAATATTCCTCATTTACCTTCCCATGTTCTTTCCTCATGTGAGAGATGTACACGTCCCTCTGAGTGAAGAGCCTGTCACACTCCCAACACGTCCAGCCAGGATTCGCCACCTTTTTAGGCTCTGCTTTCTTCATGGGAGAAGGGGATTTCTTCTCCAGCTTCTCCGTGCCGTTGAGAGATTTTGTGTCCTCTTTGTTGTGACTGGCGGAGTTCTGGGTGGTGGGTTTAGTGCTGAGAGGCAGGTTTATCCCCAGGTTTGGTGGCCCCTCCACACTTTTCAAAGTTCCATGCATAGACTGCAAGGAAAGAGAGAAGTACAAAACTAACACAGATGTAACAGTTGTACTGACAAATGAAAGACCCTCTGAACCAAAGGTCTTCATTTACTTCTTTGCCATACTATTATCAGATCACATTCTTAACTTAAAGAAACATGACTAAGTAAAGGCAAGGCTTGGCATAAAGAGAAATTAGCCAACACTAACAGACACCATCTGTAGCTAAAGAGAGTTTTCTCCATGGCTAGATGTTTTCACACACACACACGAGATTTTGTAAGTTAAGTTTAAATTGCTGCTTAACAAGGAGGGAAAAAGGGCTGAAGAAGTACTTTATGTTAAGTTTAATTTCCCACTTTACTTACCTAACATGAGTTGAGCATCCTCATTTCAAACTACATGACTAGAGAGTTCCAAGAAGGAAAGGTGTTTACTGTCACATTTTGACTTGGCACATTGGTAAATAGGACAAGAAAAGGCAAAGATCAAACAACTCCATCAATCAGGATGTATGATTATTTTATGCTGAGGCTGAGGTGAGCCATGTCTTACTCCATGCTCAGGTTATTAGTACCTAACTCAGGACCACATTGCTGACAGTCCTTAGAATCAAAGGTGGTCCCCGAGGCCAGGGCACAGCTAAGCAGTGTCTAACAAGCACTCTGCAGCTCTGACACAGTGATCCTTTCTCGCTGCCTTCCTTCTGGGCTTTTTCAGTTTCAGTAAACCATGAATGAGAAGCCACCCCAAACCTAATTATTTTACTACAGGTAACCTCAGAAACAAAACCAATTCAATGCATTCTTGGTTCTGAGAATATAAGAATACAAATCTGATACTCCAGCACTATACTTTAGCATCAAGTTCTTCCGTAAATCCTGTGGCTCCTGGGACTACCCGCTGGCTCTCTAGCAAATATCAACCTGATCTGTAGAACATGTTCTTCTATTTAACAGTTGCTAAATAGAAGAAAAGCCAGTAATTTAAAACCCTAAAATGTTATTAAAAAGCAAAGCACACAGGGCCAAGTGACTGGCTCTGAGAACAAAGTGAAGTTGTGTGGTAGAAGAGGAGGCTGCCTTCAGTATCCCACTGCACCAGGACAAGCAGCAGCAGCACAGGGCAGGGAGGATGGAGGTCCCTTGCTTCCAGGCAACTGAGATTTCCCTCCCAGCTTAACTTGCCTGCATGTGAAGTGTTAGTGCTCAACTTCCCAAGTGTCTTTTAAACACAGTAGTTGGAATTTAATTACCTTTTTGAAAATAAACAGAAGTATCAAAGCACAACACGGAGTCACAGTGACCACAGCACGTACCACCGGCAGAGCTGGAAGCGTTCACCTCCAGCCCAGCCCTTCGTTCACTGGCTCTTACAAGGTTTCTGTAGGGAGCTGTTACTGGAAAACGAGACATTGCCAACAACAAACACATCTGCTGGAATTACTCTGGGTTACCTTCCTCCTCCTGAGCCGCTTGCTATCCCTTTCTGTTCTGCCTTCAGCCCGGTCTTCTCTGCCCTGATGCTTTATGACTAGCCATACCAGGCTGAGCTCTGGCGCTCCTCCTCTCCTGGAGCCCTTTTGGGTTCTCATCTAGCCCCTGTTACTGGTCTGTTCATCCCCTCTTAACTTTGCTGGGGCTGTCCATACTGCTATACACACATCCTAAATGTAAAAGCTCTAGCAATTCTGAATAACAGCAGGAACAGTTAGTGCATGTGTATGTTCCAATCCTCCCATTTACTCAAAAATGTCTGAATCATTTACAGTGACAATGCTAAAACCCCACTGTGTTTAAAGTACAAATACCGGCATGGAGCACTAAAGCCAAGAGTTAAATAGTGCCCAGATACTAAGGAACTGAGAGTAACTTTATAGTGAGAGGTGCTGAACAACTCTAATTTATGTAGGAATAACTTCATGCCCTCAGTAGCTGTTTTCTTGTCTTAAAGACGTAGGTGGGTACAGATATAATGATACATTTTCAGTAATGCCTGAGTCAAGAAAAGCTAATTACATAAATAAGACATGCACTGCAATACAGGGAATTTCCCTATTTAGCTAAAAAATGAAGCAATACAAGAAAATAGGACTTTGCATTGCCAAATGAGAGGACCATTTGAGATCCCTGGCATAGACGTAAGCTGATTCTTACAGGAAATAGGAACTAGTTCAGAAGCAAAGAAGCTCCTCAAGTTAAGGATTGGCTTTAAGACCAGCTCTTTTTCAAGACTTGTGACCTTGTTTTCAGCACAGCTTCAGGGATGTCTGAGGTTACAAGTGCCACAGTTGAGACTAAAATACAAAATGCTGGTTTTAGCAGGCAAGAAAGAGGTCTGGTTTTCCACTTTTCTGTACACAAATTTGACTTAAGTCTGATGTGTCACTGCAAGAGAAAGCCACTGAATTAAGTGCTACCAACCTGGACTGTAATACTTTGCAACAGCGTAAATAACTTCAACTGTCACCAGCTGTTGATAAGGCATAAGCATTGCTGAGAGGTTTAGTCTATATAAACCAAGGCAACACAGAGTATTCAAATGCACAGCTAGCAGAGTACAGCCAGGGCACTGCTGACTCTGAAAACCCTCGCGTGCAAAAGGTGACAGTGAATCTCCCTCAGAGCTAAGGGCCTTTAGGAGAAAATCCCAAAGCAGGCGTGTGTTCATGTGTGTATGTAAAGGCACATACAAATAACCTCCGCATCTCTGCAAGAAACTGCCTGGTTCCTACCAGTGAATTCTGAACATCAAAGGTTGGATTTTATCATGTACTAACAACTGGAATCATACTGAGAATACTGTAAGTAAGGCTTAGTACTTACTAGGACTGGACTAACTTACTTCACTCTGTTGTTTCTCTGATCAAATGACCTGTTGAATGCAATGCTCTGAGATATTCCTGGTACACCCAAATCAACATTCATATAGAAAACCTGAGTTAGTGATTACACCCCAGATACACTGAAGAGCATGTGAAATATAACATTTGAACATGGAGAAAAATATTTACAGATGACTCTTGGAATTAACACCACCTCTCTCTTTCAACAGTCTGCCTCTTATTCTATGCCTTTTTACAGCATTTTCTCACAGCATATATTGCATGACAAATGGTATCTATGAAGGAAACAAGAGAAGATGCCTACACACCTTGATGTGATCCATCATAAGCTGTTTCTGTGCATATAGAAGAGAACAGTCTGGACACTTGAAAACAGACACCTTCTGGTTTTCAATGTGCTGATCAAAGTGGCGATAGAGCAAAGGTTGTAGAGTAAACACAGTGTCACACATAGAGCATTTATATATTATTCTAAAAACAGAAGTACAATAAACAGTGTCAGTCACGTTGATGATCTCTTTGCAAGAAGCATGATGTTAACTTGTTTCTCAGCAGAGGTAAGATCTGACATGTTTAAGCAATCATTTCACGCTGCCTGAAGAAGGTTAAGATTAAACTAAGTCAAAACATCTTCCAAATTCAAAATATGGAGCAGTAAGGAAAAAGAAATCATTAAAAAGGGCAAACAAAAAGCCAGAACACAACAGCATATGCCAGTTACATAACATCTGCTTAGGATACTCTGAAAGCTGAACGTCTTTAGTTGCTGAACTCACATTATAACTGAAGGACAATACACCCATTTCAGGTTGCAAAGACAGCGGGTTTTAAAGGGAGTGATTGAAATGATCACAATCACAGAGTCAGAGTGGTTTGGGCTGGAAGGGGCTGGAAAGCTCATCCAGTTCCAACCCCTTGCCACAGGCAGGGACACCTTCCACTAACCCAGGTTGCTCAGAGCCCCATAACTGATAATAGACTTCAGGAGAAATGTGGTTTTCGCAACATATGTGGCTTTGAACCTCCTGAATGCCAAGCCTGGACTCTGTTCATGCTCTGAAGCTGGAACTTCACAGGCTCGTATTTCCCTGTTTTGTAATTACAAGCCTTTACGACTCTGTCTATCGAAGCAATGCAGAGAGACCACCAAAACCACAACTTCCTCTCTCAGAGCATATGCCGCGTTTGAAATCAGCCACCTAAATGTCCCATTCTGATAGCAATGTTGTAATCAAAACTATAACAGAAGCTATTCACATATTAGTACTGTGGGAAGCAATGCATTTATTAATAGCACTTCAAAAGTGCTTTCAAACTAGATATACTTAACAAAGAACCAGGTGGATACTGGGCACTAAAAGCACAGTCCCTGAAAATGAGTATGATGGTCAGGATTCTGTATCACAATCCTGTGAACATCATCAGTGAGCTGAAATGAGTAGTATTTTTAGCAGACCCTTGTCCAAGAGGCAAAACCCAGGGAAAACAGTGACAGAATCCTCTGGTCTCAATGCTGCAACAACTACTGCATGACAATAGCTTGAGGCAAGGTCAGCCACAGAAGGCTGCCCAGGATCATGTCCAGCCAGGACTTGAATGTCTGCACAGGCTGACGCTCCACAGCCCCTCCTGCAGTGTCTGACCACCCTCACAGTAAACAGGAGATTTCTTGTGTTGAGGTGGAAATTCATGTGTTTCAGTTTGTGTCTGCTGCCTCTTGTCCTGTCTCGGCACCGCAGAAAGGAGCCTGGCTCCCTTTTCCTCATGGTATGGTATCTGCAACACATCACAAAGGTCCTCCTGAGCTTGCCCAGACCTCAAAGGCAGTTAGTTATGTTTAGCCAGGATGTTGTAAATACAGGATGTAGCTATAACCTCCATTCAAAAAGGCACTGGAGCAGGGTGGGCAGTTAAGTGCAGTCACAGAGCCAGCACCGTTACTCAACTGCTCCTGCCCCACAGCACGTACCCAACAGACTCAGGACATGCACCTCTAAGTTCAAAAACCAGATAACAAACTCCCTTATTATCCTAGAATAACTACAGATCCTAGCTCACAGGAACACACTTTCACATCATACAAAAGATGCTTAGTGTTCAAAAGCTTCTGCACCGCATTATGCTATTTCTCCTTCCTGTAGCTTCTTCTCTAGAAAATGAGGGATAATACACTTTGTACAAATAGTACAGTACATATCCACAATCTGTCTTGATAAACAAGAGTTTTTCCAATATCCCAAAAGAGAAATGCCATCTTGGTGCCATTCCTATGCAGTCACACTGCTGACTGAAAAAGAAAACCATACGCCAGCTTTGGTTTCCCCTAAACCCACGTAGCCTCTTTGGTAAGCTGCAGGAGAGCTTCACAAAACTGAGGGGCCAGACAGCCATCATTTCCCTGGATTAAGTTAATCTAATTTCATCCCTCTGAGAATCACTGCACATAAACTTCATTTCTCATCCACCACGGAGCTGACTGTATCTATTCTGAAACAACCATTTGCAATGGGATTGTAAATTGCACAGTTCCAGTAAATGCCAGAGGCACGGAGCCCTTTCCCAGGGAGCCCCCTTTCTGGGAACGACAAAGCGGGAACCAGTGATGAGTCCCCCAGGGCCAGCCCGGCCTCTGCCTGCTCATGGCACAGAAGGAATGATTCCCCAGCTCCATGGCCATGCAGGATCAGCAACCTCTGCCTGCGGGCGAGGCGTGAGCTCAAGTTCAAGGTCAGACCCCTGATGCACTCAATGGCAGCTCAGAAGCTCCCCACTGCCAAACACAAAAGGCTGCTGCACCCTTCCTCAGTGAAGGTCAAGGCGCTGGAGAACCTGCTCTACAAGGAAAGACCGAAGGAGCTGGGTGTCTTCTCCCTGGAGAAGTCTCAGGGGACCTCATAACAGAGCATCTTGGGTTGCTACCTAGAGATGACTGTGAAATGGAAGAAAAGAACTCCAGCACTGGGAAGACTGGGAAAATCCTACTAGTCGCCCTGCAGTTAAGACAGCACCTTGATTAAAACTGGCTAATTTGAAAACGACACTGCTTCTTAAGAGGAGCTCTCAACTATGGATTCTACGATGTATTACAATACAATAGTACTTAACAAAACTTTTAGCCTTTAAATAATAAGTTAATATGATAATACACCTATAAGTGTATCTGTATGGAAAGAAAACTAATGCAAAATACTTAATTCATGAAGCTGCTGAGAAACAGCTCGCCAGATCCAAGCACAATCGAAGAAATCTTCTGCCCTATGAGGAAAGATGGAGGAAGGAGTTGGGTCTCTTTTCTATCCTTTGCATATGGAAAGTACCTTACTTGAATGATGATCTCAAGTTTTGCTTTTCTCTAATGAAAGTTATGGGAATCCGAAACAAGTTTTATATGCAATCAGGATTTCAAACCCTCTCACTGAAGAGACCAGTCTGAGTTAAAACAAGGTATCATTTGGCATTGGAAATGTCTCAATTTGGTAGCAGGCACAGTAAGCTTGTTGCCATTTTGCTTTCATGGAGGTCTAAACACCCTAGAGAATAAATCTCCTGTTAGTATGTTCCAAATCCCTCTGAAATCTGGTTATTATGTTACATGATACCTGTTTCTCTCAGCTGTCTTCTGGAGTCTGCAAGTTGCTAAATGCGCCAGTGTGCTCTGTGCACAATGGAGACACAACATGGAGTTAAGTACTTGAATATTTACCCTCAGTGCTGCACTTGTACCAACAGAGGAGAAAGAAGACAGAAGAACAAGGTCTGCAAGGAGAAGGCATGAGGCTGAGACCACTGAGATGTGCTTTTCACATGCATCAGCACCTGCCTTGAACATTGAGCAGCTTTAAAACAAAGACCCTGAAGCTGAGTGCTGAACTGTGCCCTGTGCTACCATCTTCAGGAACCCCCCTGTTTAAGCACAACTTTCCCAGCTACAGAAAGGAATCAGTTCTGCTTTAATCCAGGCAAATGAGATTACCTATTGGAAAGAAGCTTCTATAAAACAGCTCTATGAATGCATCTGTGTTGATATGAGAGGCAAGGCTGCAGAAGGTTTAAAGCTGGCACCTCTCCCTTTGTAGCATGCAGGAGCTGCTCTCCTTGAGACATGACTGCCTCAGGGAAGCAAAAAGCTAGCTCACCACTCCCAAATCCCACAGCTTTCCTGAAGCAAAATGGAGTGGACAGGAAGAGAAGAACAGACCCTGCAGGAAAACCAGCACGGAGCAGTGAGTGGAACTGCCCTGGGCATCACCCGAGGGCAGCCCAGGGACCGCAGCTGCCTCTTCCAAAACCATCAGCACAGGTCCACAGATGACCGATGGCACTGACAGGACTGCTTTTCCCAGTCCTCCCGGGTGTCTATCTGTGAGCAGGCAACAGAAACAAGTAAGGGTGCTTTTCCCCACCTTTCCAACCAGATGTTATGAAAACCACCGCTACAGGAACTGCTGTCGCTATGTTCATGGAAATACACCTTCACCAAATAAACTGCAAACTCCCGAAATCATTACACAGACTCCACACAACAAACTGCTGGTTGTAAGTACGTGACTTCAGGATTACAGGCACATAACAGAATGCAATTTCACAGGTATTAAAACGCAGGCAAGTGCAGTAGAAGATTAATTTTGCTTACTTTGGTTCGCCTATCTTGATACCGGGGTGTTGTGTGTAGGCATGGGAGTGTGTGCTGGGAGCAGATTTAAATGCCATGGGACAGATAGGACACTTGTAAAAGACTTCACAGTGACAACCTTGAATATGAGACTTGAGTGCCGCCACATCAGAGTATACAACATTGCAATGCAGGCAGCTGCAAAGAGAGCGGAGAAGAGTCAGTTCAGCCTAGCCCAAAGCAGTACTGAACGAAATGGAATCAACACTGATTTGCAAGCAAGTGCCAGAGATAAACATATACATACAACTGCATCAATCTACGTTATTCTGTCAATTTAAACAAGCCAGTAAGAATCAACATGAACAGAGATTTCATAGCAGAAAGTAAGGAAATAGAAAGTTCCCCAATTCAATTTGAAAATCCAAGAGATATGAAGTCAGAATGTGGGTTTATGGCATTACAAAAAAACATATAGAAGGGTTGACAGAGGAATATTCTATTGATTGTGGAAAGAATGCTTAAATCCTCTGCACATTTGGAAAGGGATTTTACAGAAGGCATTGTGACATGCAGAGGATTGTGTGAGGTACACCCCAGCGATTCAGGAGCCATGACCAACAGGGAACACCAGTTAGGAAACATTACCATCATCTCCCTCCTTTAGATTTAATGAAGACATACTGGTAATGATTCTCTGTACATGTAATCGAATCAGAGCTTGGACGGAAAAACAAAGCAAGGAGTAATTTCAACTCAGGGCAATTAAATCCAATCTCTACAGTCAGATCAGTTCTATCAGATTGGAGTTCTGGAAACAGTTTCAAACACATACTTCTGCTGTGGTGAGAATTTGTGACCTTCCCGCAGCTATTCTAAAACAAAATGATTAAAAAATGGAGTTAATGTTAGTACATAAACCCAGCAGCCCCTGGTAGTGCCCCACACCTCAGTGGTAACCGCTACCAAGCCCCAGAACATGCTGCAACAGCCATTACAAAACAACCTCCCAAATGAACACATTTCGTAGTGACCAGGTTCTGCAGGAAGAGTTTTACAGTTTAAACATAGGTCTCTACCCTCCCAGCATTTTAATTTGGGCATCTATAGTGGTGGTCGTTGGCATATAAACCTCTTGTCATTTTCTGGTACTGTTTTAATGCCCTGATGATGGCAAGGCAGCAGGAAATAGATGTACATTGCATTCAAGAATCCCATTTCCTTTCAAAATGTGTCACCTTTGAATTTTATGAACGTTATCCTTTCTTGTCTGAGCACTTCATTTACATGCTTAATGCTATTAATCAAGTTTCTATCTATTTATCTATGCATTTCTCAAGTAAACGGGCCTTCTCTTTCTTGGTTTTGTAAGATCTTCCCTGCTTATACAGAGATGAACATTTCAGAGTGGTACAAGATCCTCTCCTTAACAGATCTACCCCCACGCTGTCACCTCAAGAGCTGGGTTGCCTTTCCCACCTCCCCGTCCCATCCTGTTTGGGCTTTATTCTCTTGTGATGTGGCACAATAAACAATCCTCAGCATCCACCAGTGTATATTCCAACAGTTCTAAAGGACCAAGCCTTCCTTTCCAGGCCTGCTGTAAAACAGCTTCCTTGTTTTCACCCTGGAAGGATACGATTAAACTTAAGGTTGAAATTTCTGCCTGATTTAGTTCAGACAACTGAATGGCTGAAATCAGACTGGATTCCCTCAGAGGTCCTTTGGAAAGGCAAGAAAGGTTATGCTGCTCCTCAGGTGAATGCTCCATGGGCATAAGGAGATGCTGAGGAGCCAAGAAGGAAGACACTAACTCCCAGCTACTGCTTTGCTTTACCGAGGTATTGTGGGGTTAGTCTCACTACACAGAGAAATTCTAACTTGGTGTGACATGAGATGTTTATGGCACATCTTGACAAGTTTAGAAACACCAGTTTTAATTCACAGTGAAGGATTTCTGAGTCTTCTGGTGTTACTGGCACAGGCCAGGAGTCCCTGAAGGTGATTCTATGTGTGAACCAAAGAGACACCGCCTCAAGGGGAATGTGTGGAGGAGGCAGATGTAAGCAGTGAGGACAAGACAGACTACTGCTTGGGAGAAAGGAAGAGAAGAACCCAAGGAAACACAAAGAGCTGGGAGTTGTGCCAGGCCACGGATTCGATCTGGAAGCAGCCTGCAATGCTGGCCTGCTGCAGTCAGCGTGCTTCCTGCCCTCCATGGAAGACTTCACAGCCTCCCCAGCAAGGGAACTTGTGGCACCTTATGTGGGAAGAAGCTGACTGTAAATCGCCCTTCTCCATCAGACAGGATGGGGTGGGAAGGTTTCAGGAGTGCTGAGCACAGGCTGCTCTCCTGATGTCTGGCTGTGCTGCCATTCAGTGCAAGGAGAACGCTAAGATAAAACAGGTTTTCAAACCTTTCCAAACTTAACATTCCCATGAAATGCCTCTCAGCCCCATTTTCAGTGGGCTGCCATTCCCGGGAAACGTCAGAGTAACAGGGAAAGTGGAGACTAACAAAGAAGAAGCAAAGGGCAGGCTGCTTGAATGAGAAAGGCCATTTTCAAGCGATGTGAAGCTGAGGAATCCTGACTTCCCATAGGAAAGAGAGCAACCAGAGAGATGCAGTACACCCATCAGCATCTCAACAGTAGCTTCTGGCTCTCAATACTGAAAACTACCGTTCTACCAGAGAGAACAATCTAAAATGCAATGTTACCCAAAAAATTCAAAAGGATTTTTTAAGGACCTGAAATTAGGAAAATACATCAGAATTCTCTGCTGTGAAGCCCTGAATCTGACATGTGATGCTGGATGAGATCAGCTAATATTCTGATTTAATAACATACAAAAGTGGATGCCCCAAACCAGGCAGGATCCTAATGTGGCATTTATTCCAAACTCTGTAGGACTAATAGCATTGTTGCCGTGACAACCTTAAACCCATGAAGCTGTGTTCTATAAACAGTGCTTATGAAAATGGAAAATCACTTTTAAAAGCAGAAATTACACATAAATTGACAACAAAAGGAATCATTATACTGACCGAAAACCAACTCTTCGGGTATAATGCAGGCAGTTCTTAGTGACATGAGTCTGGAAGTGGACAGATCTGCAGATTGCTCCACATTCAGGACACGTGTATGGAGATTTATGCTGATGAATTCTCTGGTGTGATGCAAAACTGCACTGGTTAGGAAGCAGCATCTGGCAGATATTGCATGTCTTCTAAACGATAAACCAAAATAGATGAAACAAAAGGTTTGGTTCAGCTATACAGAACGTCTCGTGTCACACACTGTAATATAGCAAATAAAAGGTTAAATGTTATGCCTGGGATGTGAACCAAAGGCAAGTGCTAAATACAGGCCCTCCTGACACACTTGGAGGGACAGAGCTGGCAGACACTGGCAACCAGACCTATGGGCATCCTGGGCCATTCTGGCACAACAAAGCTCCTCCAGGTACCACTGACCATGGGAGGTGCATGTTGGTTTAAATACTTAATAGTGCAAGGAGCCTAAGTACAACTCCTGCATCAAACCTTATGGCTTTAATTCAGTGCACCACAAAGTAAAAACCAAACCACCATATACCTCCTTTGACCCCTGCTCCTGAGGAATTCTTATGGCAATAGCCATAATTCCAATAAAATGGAATATTACCAGGCAGAAAGTGCACAGCTAATTGCAAAATGTATTTCCCAGGCTGGAATATGACATCCACATTGGGCATGATAAAAACCTTCAGCTACACGTCGACCATCTGCTCAGTCACAAACACTGCCATTCTCTGGGTGCTTTGGGGATGAAACACAAAGTTGTTTCCATCACTGGAGAGCACAAAGGCCTAAACCTGTAAAAGCAGTCCAGGAAATGTTTCATTTACAGGAATACATCCCTAAAATCTCCCAGCAGATAACTGACACTCGGGAGCTGTGCTTTGCTTATGGGAGCTGCTTCACTGACCAACAGAAACTCCTGGTCTCCAAGTCAAGCAAAAAAAGGTCTTTGCAGAGTAAGACTTTAACTCAACTTTAGAAGATTTTGCTTTATAAGGCTTTAATATTATTCTTTCTTATGACTTGGTACTACTAGTGACTTAAGAACATTTAAACAAACCCAAGACTCCTTCAGGATACGGGAGTTTTTTAACATGAGATTTTGTCATGCAGGAATAGAGAACAGAACAAGATCTCCGGAGCTGCATCAGAGATGATTTACTAACCCAGGGTAGGAAGAAATCCTGAAATCAGGAATCAAGAAATAATCCCTTTCCTATGGCAGAACAGTTTCTTACTGAACAACAGACCCCCCTTCTTCCATTTCAGGTGATTCTCATTTAAATCTCTCTTAAGAACCCACCAAGGCCCAGATCATGTAATAGGAGAATCACAGCTACCATTGCAGAAGAAATAGCAGTGTTACTAATAGCTTTCACAGGAGTCTGACTTACTGAGTATTAGCAACCCTGCCAGTAAAAAACTAACCCATTGCCATTTAATCAAGAGGAGACGCTAACTCCAAAGATGGAAGGAAAAAGCCTTTATAGTCACTGCACAAAAGGATTTTTTTCCCCTAATAGAACACTGTTTAATATCAAGGTCTAAATCTCAATTGCCTTAGCACTTTTACAGGATTACTGCTTGGTTTTGTCCATCTGTCCACTCCATTCTAATTCTTTTCCAAAATAACATAATCTGAATGCAAATACTTGGATTCTTTTTTTAGAAGGAGTAATTTGAAGTAGAAATGTTAACATGGAGCGTGTTGTGGTCACGCACACAGGGGCAAGAAGTGTACTTTCACATGATTCACTTGGAACATTTACTTTGTGAACACAGTCTCGATCTCAACGTCCTGAGGAAGTTGAGCAAAGACAAGCTATCATTACTCACAGTCAAGTTCAATATTAGCACTGCTGCCAGCCAGCAGATAGCACAGATACATTTACTACCCCTGGGGAAGGCTTTGCCTGAGGTTAGCTAACTCTCTGCAGGGCTTTTGAACTGTCACCCTCACTAGAGCCTCTGTGGCACAGGAAGGCTGAAACTATTCAGACACACGTTTATAGTCACTTTGAAATGCCAAATGTCTGTCCTCAACTGACCACTCAGCTGCGGGCACTGAC
Source organism: Nestor notabilis (assembly GCF_000696875.1). Classification (NCBI taxonomy): domain Eukaryota; kingdom Metazoa; phylum Chordata; class Aves; order Psittaciformes; family Psittacidae; genus Nestor; species Nestor notabilis. The sequence goes on from NW_009945332.1 coordinate 26,434, forward strand.
TGGTGCCCTCCCAACAGGTTTGGGATGTAAGCTCTGTCTCCAGCTCAGGCTTCAGGGCAAAATCTAACTATAACTCTACTTTAAACATGCCGGCCACATTTACTTGGCTTCAGTGCCATTCCTAAAACCTACCTTCTGACATGTATGTATTAATAAGCAGCAACACAATACTGGACAACCCGGAGCATTGCTTGATTAGGTAAGAAAACAGCAAACCAGAACTGCCTGTAAGCACAGCAAACTGGTTCTGGTACAAGCAGCCTGCAACATTCACCTGGAACGCCAGCCTCAGACTGACAACAGCTGCTATTTGTTGAGGCCACTGGTTGGCTACTTTGACACAGTAAAATGTTTAATTCCAGCTGGTTACAGTAGAACAAGCAGCATCTACTGGGAAATGCAGTGGGTTTGCTTACCATTGTGTTTTGGGCTTAAGGTGGCCTTAACTTCCAGTTCTCATTGCAACCCACACCAAACCAAACCACAGTTTGTGAAATCATCACCTGCCTGCATCTGAAGTCAGAGTTTCAGAGAAATAAAAGGGTTAGAAGATAACATGGTGGGGGTGGAAAATAAAGATGCACAAGAACCATAAGGAGGAAGGGAAATGAGCTGTGCAGGTTTCATGGGAGCTACACACTTAGAGCTGTAAATGAAACCAACATCAACATTAATGAGCCCAGATTTGCTCCTTTTTTAACCCCAGTAAGTAGATGAAGGTTTCATTCAGCCAGGAAACCTGTCACTGGGTGCTCCCATTCCCTTTAATAGGAATATCCACGGAAGTAAAATATGAGAGAAAGGGAACAACTTTATAGGGAACATCTTTTAATTGCTAGGGCTCTTTATTATAAAAGAAACACTCTACCCTCACAGCAGGAGTTCCAGAACAAGAATTAACAGCTACTTACTGCTTAGGCTCATTGAAAGCATAAACCAGGCTGCAATTTCCATTTCAAGAGCAATGAGGGGGCACAAAAGGAATAGGAAGCTGCAAGTAACAACTTTTTCCCTAGTATTTGTTTGCAAAACCCAAATGTTTGTGTTTATTCTTCCTTCCTAAGTCAAAATATCAACCTCATCTACCTTCCCCATCTTCCTCCCCATTAACAAAAAGCCAGTGCCAAGTACAAGGAAGGAAAACAGAAATAGGAGTACTTCAACAGTTCTTATGCTGAGCATTCCACTAGAGCTACAACACTAAGGCAGGTAATAAAACACAACATAAAAACCCCCACAGAATTGAAACCTGCTGGTTGATGCATGAAAGGAACTAAGAAAAATAGTTTCTAAGAGGATATTTCAATAAAGAACATTTAAAACTACATTTATTAAGAGTTCTTTGAAAATGGAACAAGAGGAAAATAGCTTCTTTTAGCCCAGTGCTTTGCAGCAACAAGGCTTTTTTGTTCTGTGATTTAAACCTGGCAATCACAGCCTAGGAAGCTGGTGTTGAGGCCTTGTTCCTACATCAGCTCTTTTAAGAGAGCAAGTTTCCAACAAGAGACACAACTCATCAATAGGCAGTGCTGTTTCTGTACCCTGATGAGCTTTCTTCCCTGATGAGCAGCCCCTATATGCCCACACTCATCTTTCCCCCTAACTGCACTTGTATATGGACAATCTCAGTTGCTTTCCTGTAGTAAGTCAGCAGGACAAACAGCACCTAACAGGGCAATAGCAACAGGGCAAAAGCACCAGGCAGAGGCAGCAGGGAAGGGCAAAAGGGGTTTCTACAAACCTGTTTAGTTTAACTGCTCCTACAAAAAAAGCCCCACAGAAAGCGAGTCCATCGCTTTATCATTGTTCTTCCCTAGTTTTTCCTTTTTATCCTTACCTCACACTCCCAGCCTATGCTCAGTGTATTTCTGTCTCTCATCCACTTGCTTTATCTTAATAACTTCTTAATTGCTTGATTTAACAGGATCAAGAACAGCAGGGATTTCACAAGGACTACTGGAGTGTATCATACCTAATGGACCTATCACAGAAGATAAATCTAAGACCAGTAAGTACCAGCAAAGCAGTTAGCTAAAAACCAGTTACTGAGTATTAAGTAACTCAAGAGCTGGTGCAGAATATCCTCACGGTCAGCCATTAGACACTGTTCACAACTGCAGCAAGACCTAAGGACAGAATACATTCTGCTAACTTCTTTCTGCCAAAAAGCTTAACTAAACTCACTTAGGAATGCACATCTGGTATGCACATCTGTAGTATCTTACAAACAGAAACTCATTCCCATGGCATTTTACTGTGAATCCAGGCAATTTCAGACCAGTTAGTAAAGGAAGAGCTGAGGCAGAGCCACACAATCCACATAGCCAAGATTATTTCCACACTCTTCACTATCTGTAGTGGTGGGCACAGTGCAACTGCCTCGTGGCCAGAGAATAGCTCTGAAGTTTAGTGAAGAGATTCTGGCAGGAACCTGTATGTGCTCCTGTGACAAGGGGATTTTTCCCTAACTGTAGCACATAAAATTGTTATGCAATTTCCAGGAATACTCCTGGGGCATT